>NC_070594.1:7718266-7928266 GCF_027409825.1 Scomber japonicus | reverse complement strand
TGAGCCTATATTTGTCTGGTCAAAGACAGGAAGTGCAGGTCAGAAATCCCTCAGGTGGTGCAGCTGCAGCGTAGAGTATCACGACCCCTCACACTTTCATTACAGGTTCAAGTTAAATTAACATGTCTGTCTTTATTTTTCTTCTTTTTAGGAACATTTTAGAGCTGTAATCACAATACCACCATACCGTGAAACCATGATATTTTTGCTTATGGTTATCATACCGCCAGAATCTCATACCGGCCCATGCCTAGTTGGCAGCTAATGAAATTAGATATTTATGACCTGTTACTGCTGTATGTTGTAGAGAGAAATAAAAGAAAACCATAAAGGTTGTTATTCAGTGTGTTGATCAGAAGTATTTCAAACACTAGTTGCTGTGATGTTTGAGTATTTACAGATCAAACTGATGGACCGACAGCACCAGATGTTGAAGTGTGGTTTGTAAAAGTGCACAGCTGTGGCAATAACACGTTGTGAGTGTGGCCGTAAAATCTAAAGAAATCACCTCTGGGTGTCATCCTGCTACAATCCGTGGTCAGAGAGGAGGAAAGCTGCATTAAAATATATAAATAAATAAAGTCATCAGTCAGTTTCCAAAATTAAGATGATATTTGCAGGTTTTGAAGTTTTACTGCAAATGTCAGACTGGACGCACATTTTGTCGTGCTGTATGGTTTATAGGAAGAATTTTCATTGGCTGTGTTTTTATTGTTCATCAAATCTCTTTTGATGCCAGTTGATCCCAATGATATTGTTATAGTTGTGGTGTAGACTCCACCATCCAACTTGAGTTGGAACGATTTTTAAAACCATATATTCATAAGTACCGTTATAGTTATAGTTCTTGGTGTGGAAATGCCATAAGGCAGACACCACTTAGTTTGTGTGGCAACGCGATTTTGTTTATGGCTTCACTAGTTTGTAGCAATTTGTGATGTTATTAATAAGCACTTGTTACAAAGGGCAGAAGTACAGGTACTTGTATAGAAAACGACACTGGTAAAAGTAGAAGTACTGATTCAACTCCTTTACTCAAGTAAAAGTAAGAAAGTACAGGCTCTGAAATGTACTTAAGTACAAAAGTAAAAAGTAAAAATTAATTTTTACCATCAATGATACACAGGGTTGGGGAGTAACGGATTACATGAAACGGCGTTGCGTATTTAAAATACAAAAATACAAGTAACTGTATTCCATTACAGTTACAGTTTACTTTCTTAAAATAGATTACTGATTACTTTACTGCACCATGCAGGTTGCACTGTGCAGATGCAGGTGGCATTATGCATGCACAAATACGCCACAAATCAATGACAATTGCGGAGAATGACATGAACGACCAAGAGGAGGACAAAAATGCCTTTTTGGCATGGAAATACAGAGGACATTTTACCTACACACCTGGTTAAGAAGGTCGCAACATCAAAGTGCAGTGCAAGAAGCTGCTTTCAGCATCGAGACTCCACGTCTAATTTGAAGAAGCATCTTGAGTTAAGTTGGCTAATTAGCGTTAGCTAGTGGGTCGGGTGATGTAAATTATAACCATTGTGTGGGGAGTGGGGACTGACACAACAACGGAGAAATTAACCCGGCAACTATTAACCTCTTCAGCCCGAGAGCCCCTGCCGGCAGGGGCAACAGCGCCCCCCATAAATTCAATTAAACCTCAGGGCAGTTAAACAAGCACAAATATAGTCATATGACACTGTGACTCGTGGAATAAACCATCAAAGAAAAATCCAAACAAACTTCCCATTGTAAAAACGTCACGTTACATATGAAATAATATTTTATAATATTTTGAAGTAAGCTAAAAATAATCTAAAAGTATTTAGAATACATTACTTTACTTGAGTAATCCAAGGGAATACATTACAGATTACATTTTAGGACATGTAATCAGTAATCTGTAGGGGAATACATTTTAAAAGTAACCCTCCCAACACTGATGATACACAATACCAATAGCAATACCAAACAATACCAATTAGCCAATCAGATTTCATTGAGGTGTGGGCGGGACCATATACGACATCTCCCGGGTATTTGCGAATACCTAGCAGACAACATATATAAGCGACCAGTCATTCTAGCGGCTAACAGTAAGCAAGCGGAGTGAGTAAGTGGGCGAGCGAGAGTGAGGGAGCGGCGTGTTTCAGTGTCAGGGGACAGAGGTGTGCTGATGATCGGACAGAGCTGGATGAGCAGTATAAACTGAATGTAGTTGGAATGTTACATATATGTTATGAGCCACATTTTGTAATAAAAATAAATTATGCAGTCCTTCCAGCAAAGCAGACTTCCTGAATTTTGTGTAGATACATTTTTCTGATTGTAGTGACATGACAATGAGCTGCAATTTATTCCATGGAGCAGTAATGAGCATAACTTCCAAAGAGCTTGTGCCTTTTCCCATTTCACCTCAAGAGGTGTTTGTTTTATACTTTTGGCAGAAATATTTACAATTATGTCAAAGTTCAAGCAAATACAAAACATTTTTGGATCTTTAGTCATTGAACAGTAGCTAATGATTATTCTAGACATTTTACATTTATTCCAGCTAAAGATGTGAAGTAAGTGAATGTGTAATTTGTTTGTTTCAATTAGTTTTTTTAAATAAGTGATGTCATGATAGCCAGCTTTGAATGACTTTTTTTCCGGAATCACCTTTGTGTGTCGTGAAGCCAGTTAGGGCAAAGAAATCTTTAATGCTGAACATCCATGTGACAGCACTTTATTATGTTACGGCATATAATGCCATGGACAGGGACGGTCTGTGGCTTTTGAACGCACCTCCAAACAAAACTCACTGCAAGGTACTTCTTTTCGGATGTTTATTGTCCAAGCAAACAAAATTATAAAAAAGGTTGACTTTAAAATGATAACGAATTCCAAAAGTTAACGAAAAAACCTTCCAAGCAACGAAATTGTGTCTTAAAGGTTGTAAAATAATAGTTGTGTGGTCAAAAACTGTAGGTTACCACTGACCTCCACCTGTCCGACATTGTTCTCACCCAGTGACGTGTATACAATGGCTATGGTGACGCAATGAATTTCTAAAAAACACAAACTACCAGGTAAATTATATAAACATAACTGATGTGTGTGCAACAAATAAAAATTATAAAATTGTGTGATTAAATGCTTTAAATGGCTACAACATTTCCGGCCCCTAATTATTGTTTAACAATTAATTACAAATTAAGCAAGTGTAGCCATAGCAGAAAAGTACCAACCACTAAATATTACTCAATCTATACTGTATCTAATTAGCACAACAAATGCCAGTTAATCATTAGTTATGTTCCATAATTAATCGACAATGTTCTTTGTGTTCTTGTGAATTGAACTAATAATCTTCATTCTTCTTCGCCAGGAGTAACCTAAAAGGAAAGAGATGCATAACATGCATTGTGTGCAAGGTTATGTGCGTTATGAGGAAATGTATTGCATATATGAAAAGTGTATTGAATGTATGCTTTATGGAGTGTGTAGTCAGTGTATGTGTAAAGTCAGAGATCCCATCTCTGACAGCAGGAATCGTGGCAGCTACGCTTCTTCCTGTAGAAGGCACAGCTTGGTGATGGGCCGTTCCAACTCTGATGTTTGAGTCTTGAGGCGAACACGCCGAACATGTCCCTTGGAGTCCGCCATGGCTTCTGTGATCCGTCCCAATTGCCATGAATTCCTGGGTGCAGAGTCATCCATAACAAGTACCAAGTCTCCAACTGCAAAGCTTCTTTTCATTCTGCTCCACTTTTGCCGTGCTTGCATCAATAGGAGATATTCTTTCACCCACCTTTTCCAAAATAAGCCTGCAATATATTGCACCTGTCTCCAGCGCCTGCGGGTGTAAAGATCCTCCTTTTGGAATAATCCAGGTGGCAGCAGTGGTTTTGCTTTTAGCTGTAGGAGATGGTTTGGTGTAAGAGCCTCTAAGTCATTTGGGTCATCTGTGGAAGGTGTAATGGGGCGGTCATTCAAAATGGCCTCTATCTCACACAGAACAGTGCTTAGGGCTTCGTCGTCCAGCACCTGCTGTCTTACCACTGTGCACAGAACTCTTTTGACGTGCTGAATTAGTCGTTCCCACACTCCTCCATGATGAGCTCCGTACGGGGGGTTGAAGCACCACTCAATTCCATCATGCACAAGAGTTTTGTGAAACTTATCCTGACTGAGCTCCTTAATAGCTTGCTTTAGCTCCCGGTTGGCACTGACAAAGTTTGTTCCGTTGTCTGACCTTAATCTCCGGACTTGACCTCTATGGCACACAAACCTCCTGATGGCGTTTATACAGGAATCGGTGTCCAGAGTGTGTGCCACTTCTAGGTGAACTGCACGAGATGTTAAGCATGTAAATATGACACCATATCTTTTTACAGTCTGCCGGCCCCTCTTTACCTCTATTGGCCCAAAGTAATCGATGCCAACATCAGTGAACGGCGGAAGATCTGAGGTGACTCTGTCGGCAGGGAGATCTGACATTTTTTGCTCACCTGGTCGCTGTCGCTTGCACACTATGCAACTTCTTATGATCACTCTGGCTGCAGAGTTGGCATGCGGTATCCAGTAGCGACGCCGAAGGGTTGATAGCATGTGGTTTCTGCCGCTGTGACCAACCATCTGATGAATGTGGCGTAGTATCAGTGTTGAGATGTGGCTGGACTTGGGTAGAATTACTGGGTGTTTTGCCTCTTCAGGGAGTGCAGACCGGTGCAGCCTACCACCAACCCTTTAAAACTCCATCCACAATCTGAGGGTCAAGCTTAAACAGATGGCTTGTTTTTTTTAACATGCCTGTTTGCAGGTCTGCGAGTTCCTCTGGATAGACCTGTTTCTGCACAAAGCAGAAAATCGCCTTTTCTGCCTTATTCAGGTCACTTACAGAGAGTCTTATGGTGTCTTACTTTACCTTACGCTTTGACCTTTGCCCTTGACCCTGGGAATCGGGGGTTGTGTTCTTTTTCCGGTCTTTCTGCAGGAGGAGCAACTCTTTCAGCTTTAAGATCCATGCCACAGCTCTTCTAAGGTCATTCCACTGTGAAAAGTAGTTAAGAAGCTTACTTGTCTGACACTCTTTTTGCTCTATTACTGCAGCACAAACATGGATTTCACCTTTTACTTCCGGGTCATCATCAGGCACTTTTTCCATTTTTAACGCGCTGTTCCTTTCTGGCCAGTGTGTGTGGGGTTTGAACAGAAATTGCGGTCCATTGATCCATTCTTTAGAACTGAGGAAAACATCTGCCTTTATCCCATGTGATGCAGCGTCCGCTGGGTTTAGTTTGGAGCTAATGTGCCGCCACTGCTTCACCTTTGACAGCTCCTGAATGATGGAAATCCTGTTAGCCACATATGTTTTGAATCTTTTTGTTTTGCTGGAAATGTACTGCAGAACCGTCATGCTGTCCGACCAGAAGACAGACTCATCCAAGTTCATGTCCAGCTCTGTTTTCAACATTTTGTCCATGCGAACAGCTAAGACTGCAGCTGCAAGCTCCAGCCTGGGTATAGTGGTTTGCTTTAGTGGTGCCACTCTGGCCTTTCCCATAACAAAGGCAACGTTCACATCTTGGTTGGTGTTTAACAGCCGGAGGTAAGACACCCAACCGTATCCTGCCTCGCTGGCATCACAGAAGTGATGCAGCTGTGCTGCTGTCACTTCACCAAAGTCCTTCGGAGTAAAGCACCTGTGGATGCTGAATGTATTCAGGAGGGCAAACTCGTCCAACCATTTTTGCCACCTCTGAGCCATTTCCTGCGGGATTTGATCATCCCACCCCAGCTTTGTTATGCACAGGCCTTGCAGGATTTGCTTGGCGGGCAGGATAACAGGTGCCATAAAACCTAAGGGGTCGTACATTGAACTAACTACTGACAGAATGCCACGTCTGGTCACTGCGTGGGGTTTTACCTCTATACTGAATGTGAATGCATCCTGCTGCACGTTCCACTGAGCTCCAAGTGCTCTTTCCATAGGGAGCTGGTCTCTGTCAAGGTCAAGTGTTTTTACATTTTTAGCTTTTCGCTCTTCAGGAATGCCTGCCAGGACTGTGCGATGGTTACTCACCCACTTATTGAGTTTAAATCCACCTTTGGCACACAGGTCTGTTAGATGTTGATACAGAGATATTGCCTGCTCCACTGTGTTGACCGACTTTAAACAATCATCCACGTAGAAATTCTGACGAACGGTGTTTATTACCTCAGTTGGGAAGTCATGTTGGTTGTCGTCAGCTGTTTTCAGCAAGGCGAATGAAGCGCAGCTGGGAGAAGACACCGCTCCAAAGATGTGAACTAACATTCTGTGCTCTTGCAGCTCTTTTGTAATGTCCCCATTCGGCCACCAGAGGAAGCGCAGGAAGTTGACATCTTCTTTGTCCACTCTTACTTGATGGAACATTCCTTCTATGTCAGCCATGAAGGCTACAGGGCCCTGGCGAAAACGGATCAGTACGCCCAACAGTGTGTTAGTTAAATTAGGTCCCTGCAGGAGCTCTTTGTTCAGTGATGTTCCGCAATAAGTTGAAGCACAATCAAACACCACACGCAGGGTTTTTTTGCGTGGGTGATAGACCCCATGATGCGGTATAAACCACACCTTTCCACTTTCATGCTCCAACTCCTCCTCTGGCACAATTTCTGCATAATTCTTAACAAAGACATCCTTCATGAACTCTTTGTACTCACCAAATAATGTGTCGTTTCTCTTGAATTTTTTTAGAAGGTGATGTGCTCTCTGCTGGGCTACAGCTTTGTTGTATGGAAGTCTCACATTGGCCTTACGAAAAGGCAGCTTCAGGCTGTAATGTCCATTCTCCAGCACAGCAGAGCTTGATACTATATTCATGAACTCAAGGTCTTCAACAGACATTTCCTTTTTGTCTTCACAGTGCTGTTCAACGAAGTCTTGGTTGTACTGTTGAACCAGCAGCTCCTCGATGGATACCCTATTACACCGCAGGGATCCATCATTTCCATCGTCGCTGAGTGGCCCGTTAATGACCCATCCAAGTACGGTTTTCACCGCATAAGGCCCACTGCCTTGGCCACTGATCACCTTCCAGGGTTCCATGGCTCTGGGGGCGTTGACTCCTATTAACAGCCCAATGCCAGCATTAATGGGGGTCAAATCCACTTCCTCAAGATATGGCCACTTCCTAATGTCCTCCATTTTGGGAATGTTTTCTTTGGCAACTGGAATGGATTTGTGCATATAAACATCTGGCAATTTAATGAATGCATCACCTTTAATAGCAGCAACCTCCAATCCACATATTTTGTGACTTGAAACTGGCTTGGTTTGCCCCATGGTTTTGAGCAAAATGACTTGCTTCTTTCCATCTGTGTTTAACTGATGCATCAGTGCCTCTGTGCAGAACGTTGCCAAGCTCCCTCCATCCAGAAATGCATATGTTTGCACCACTTTGGTTCCTTTTTCCAGCTTAATCTTTACTGGTACTATTGCAAGCGCACACCTTTTTGTGCCGGCCCCCATAACTTCATTAGCATTCAGTGAGACCAAAGCACTAGACATTGATGCTTGTGAAAGATGAGTGTTATCTGAGCATCCCCGTTGGGCTTCTTTTGGGCTTATGTGCAAAATGGTGGGGTGCATTTTGTGGCAAATATGACATGACATGCGTTTTTTACAGACCTTGCTGATGTGCCCCTGTTCCAGACATCCAAAGCATAATCCATTGGCTTTCAGAAATTCCACTTTTTTCATGTTGGGCTTGTGCTTGAGTGCTCCACAATTTTCAAGCTTATGGTCTTTTCCACAAAACATGCATGTATTGCTCCATTTTTGTTTTTGTCCCATCTCCATTTTAATTTTAGCCGGTTCAGGGATGGTAGTCACAGCAGTGGCAAAACTGCTCCCCCTCATGTCTTTGTGCTGCACTTTAGGTTTGGCCCTTTTTTCGAAAGCCATTGGTATATTTGCCTCACCAAACACGGGGTCAAGCACTGCACGTGTTTTTCTTTCCATGAAGTGGAGGAGATCTTTAAAGCTTGCTCTTCTGCTCTCAGCTTCCTGAATATCACAAACAGTCATTCTCCAGTTATCACGCAGCTTAAATGGTAATTTTGACACAATTATTCTCATGTTTGAGGCATTTTCCAGCTCATCTTCATAGTTTATCTCAGACATAGTGTTGTAGCAGCTTTGCAGAAAAAGTAAGTATGACCTCAAAGCAGCTCCGTCTTCTGCTCTTATAGCACACCAACTCAATGCTTTGCTCATGAATGCTGCTGAGATCTTCATTTTATTACCAAAATGCCATTCAAGCTGCTCCATGGCTCTTCTGTACCCGCTACTTGGCTCCATATGCAAACAGCTGCGCACCAGTTGTCTTGGTTGACCAGCTGTATACTGCTCCAGATAGTTAAGTTGGTCTTGCATGTTATCAGTTTTACTGTCTATGCCTTGTTGAAACGCTCTAATGAAGGAGCGAAACTGAAGTGGATCCCCATCAAACACGGGAATATCTCTACTTGGCAAAAGTGACACGCTCTGCTGTTTTATTAGCATTTCAGTTATTTCGTTTTGTCTTCTCAGTACATCTGCCAAAACGTTACTAGGGGCACTTAGCTGGACTTGAGCACCGTGGCCCTTGGGAGTATAAGCAGGTTCAATTTTCACTGGAGGTGGCTTACTTTTGCGTAATGCGTCTGCCGTCCGTCGCACTTTCTTTAGTCCAGATGCTTCAGCAGCAGATGGTTCCAATGTGGCTGAGCAGCGACTGCCCTCCCTGGAGAGGGACTGCCTTAGCAGCTTCGCTTTGGCTTCTGCCGCTGCCAGTTCTGCAGTCAAGGCCAGCTTTTCCTGCCTGGCTGTTAACTGGGCTTGTTCCATATCCAATACGTGCTTTTGCTCCATGGCTTGAATCTTTGCGCGCAGCACAGCCCGTTCAGCCTCTGCCTCCAGACAAGCTGCCGTCAGTCTGCCTGACTTGGAGCTCTCAGCGCTGCTTGATGACCCAGCCGACGCTTCGGAAACACTGGGGCCGATCTCGCTCTCCGCTTTACCGGCACCATCACCGCCCGCATCTCCGTCTTCGTTCTCCTGAATATCTCCACAGCCAGCGGCAGCTCCGTCCTCCCATAGCGTCTCCGTCTCCGTCTCCTCCTTATACATCCATGACTCCGTCTCCTCCACAAATTTTTCAAAATTATTAATCTTGGGTATATACCAATCTGTGTGGTCCGCTTCCTTTTCCTCCACATCCAACAGGTTTTGCACATCCATTTGCAACTCCTTGAAATGCGCCAAAAGTTCATGAAACAAGTCGACATTTTTCTTTACCACATCTTTATCCTCGTTTCTTTCAACCATATTAATAATTTCGTTCTTTTTTCTTGTCGCGGCGCCTAGCCTTCCTCTGCGCGCTTTAATTTTTTTGCAATAGTTCCATTTCTTTCTCCATACTTGCTTCGGGAAGACTCTCCATCTTTTTTCCATAAGCCTTTCAAAAAATGTTTCAACTTTGATCTAACGAAAACTCCATTCAACAAAAATCCATCCAACATCGAACAATCCACTCCATCATAGATCCAAAAAGTCAGTCCAGAATCCGTAGTTTTTGACTTAATGCCGTGGACAGGGACGGTCTGTGGCTTTTGAACGCACCTCCAAACAAAACTCACTGCAAGGTACTTCTTTTCGGATGTTTATTGTCCAAGCAAACAAAATTATAAAAAAGGTTGACTTTAAAATGACAACGAATTCCAAAAGTTAACGAAAAAACCTTCCAAGCAACGAAATTGTGTCTTAAAGGTTGTAAAATAATAGTTGTGTGGTCAAAAACTGTAGGTTACCACTGACCTCCACCTGTCCGACATTGTTCTCACCCAGTGACGTGTATACAATGGCTATGGTGACGCAATGAATTTCTAAAAAACACAAACTACCAGGTAAATTATATAAACATAACTGATGTGTGTGCAACAAATAAAAATTATAAAATTGTGTGATTAAATGCTTTAAATGGCTACAACATATTATATTATTATTTGTATTGCTATGTTTAATTTTTTATTGATACATGTGGTCTTATTGAAGGTCCAGGTCCACGGTTCACCACTGATACATATTTACACTAATATATGATAGAGATGCAGAAGCAGATAGTGGCAGTAAAAGTACTACTCAGCTTTTTTAATACGTTGAAAAATGAAGAAACAATATATGAATACTTTATTTATAGATAGATATCTATATAGATAGATACGCCGCACAGCGCTCAGGCATCTTGCTGCTTTGGTTTGTTTACGGGTAGGATGACCAGTTCAAGATGGCAGCCCCATTTCTTGTGCCCCAGCAGCCAATGCGGCGTCTACTCTTTATTATGTCTATGGTGTGTAAAGCGTCATTGACACTCCTCCGGGCTCTTTGGTTGTTTTGACTCAGGAGCAAACAGATTCTTGCTAATCATTTTACGACCACTGGGTGGACCCAGAGACAGTGAATTTTGTCACAGCTCATCAGCCAATTGGGTTTACCCTTTTTTTTCTTCTCTACATCTCATTGGCGAGGATCTTATTTCTAAATGAGTGATTTAATTTCTAGTTTTACCACACAGTATTGCATTCATCATCATGGTTTAATTCAGGGCATGTAATCATGACTTAACAGAGACACAGAAAACAGAATGCATTATTTAGACCAGAGGTCACTAATAGGTGGCCCACAGTCCAGATCCAAACCCAGACGCCATCCTACTGGGACCCGGACCTGTAACTGATCAAGTATTGAGGATTGATACATTTTGTCCGAGCATTTCTATTTTAGACGCAGCTTCTCCAGCTCTTACGGTAAAAGTGGAGCAGCCCTCAGAAACTCACAGACCACTGTACATCAGCCAATCAAATCCCAGTATTCGGACATGTAGAGAAACTCTACTCTGTCAGTGAGATACACATGGAGAAAAGAGCTGTTGAGATGTTTTGTTATAAAGTTATTAGAGCTGAATTATTCTATTTTTATAGGTGGATGACTATACAGGTAAATGGGTCAGTGACAAATAAGGGTTAGCAAGATGGGAAAGTTTAGTTAGTTTAGTTTTAACAGCAGCATCAGATTTGTTAAAATGTATTTTTTTTTTTTGGTTTTGTTTTTTTGTAGGTTTAATGTCATTCATGACATTCGCACCATTTTTTTTTACCAAAAGTAAGACTGAGTGCTCCTGAAAATGTCAAATGATGTAACCACAAAAGAATGATATTAATTTATTTTATCCACTCTACAGTATATTTATATCTTGGCAGACCTTATTCTGGGCTGAGTTTTTTCATTCATCATCAGTTTTGAAATTCAGTCCTCAGTATTTTTCCACTGGGGTTTTCTAACAGATCATTCAGCTTCTGTTCAGTTGCTTCAAACAGTTTACTACAGGTTTTTTCAATCTCAATACTACCTGCATTTTCAGATAATATGGTCTGTCCCCATGGTATCAATCATGACAAAACATCATGTGCTAGCCAGCCACACTGACATTGACACATGCTAACCATGTCACTGAATAGTCAACAAAACAATGATTCAAACTAGGTAAGTTTGGATTCACTCATACAAAAGGTCACGACATTATGACAAAAATACAGCTCATGGAAAAAGCTACTTTCATACCTCCAAAACAACTTCTAAAATGATAAAAGCAGGACCAGATGCTCAATATGGTGGGCAAAGGGTCTAACTGAGCATGTGCAGTGTGAGTGTCATCACTCTAGCATGCTTCTGATTGGAGAAATAAGACTTGTTGCAACCGTCCCCAGTCTCCACTACTTTATTTTAACTTCTCCCACGTTCTAGTTACCCACACAGGGAGTGCCAGAACAGACCAAATTTACCACAATCATCAGGCCTGGCCATAAATTTGATAAAATGGAAAAATTAATGCCCAAAGTGCCAAAATGTGCTCTCTAGCGCCACCTAGAAACAGTAAAACAGGCACTACGCCTGATACGAATGTCGTAGAAAGATCAAATCAAAACTCAATTGTTTGTCTTATCTAGACCTACAAATCATGCACCAATACCCCTGACTTAAATACAACAGGAAGTGCACAATTTGCCCTTAAATGTATGATTTTCAACAATTTTTCAGGCATTTCAAAATATATACATTATTCCTGCATAATGTCATAGGCATAAGCATTTAGACACTGAAATACATTTCACCAACAGAGAGAGAGAGAAACCTGTGGAATGTAGAAATTGTGATTTATGACAGGAGTTTGGAGGAAAAGGGGGTAGCTACAGTACATGAGTTTGGAGAACTGGGTCATAGTTTAGAAAGTGAGTTCTCATCTGCACCTTTCTTTGCTATGTGTAACAGTCAATAGTGGTCTGCGATAAGTACTGTCATCCGATGAAGATACCAAGGGGTCTGGCTTATTTCACATTTATGTACCTCCTGTCCTTTCTGATTTATTAGTTGAGTGTTCATAGTGTTTTTTTTAAATTATTATTCTGGAGAGAGCTTTTATCAGTCCATTTCACAAACCTGGCCTCTTTGTTGCACACAGTTCAAAGGTGATTCTGGCCAAATGGTGTTCTGAGCTATAACTTATGCAGCATGTCCTGCTACAAGTTTGTTGTACTGCATTTCACAACCTGGAGATTTTTATTCTCAGGAAAGACATTCCTATTATGGCACATGCCACTGAGCATGTGCAGTAATGTACAACCTGGACAAGGCCTACAAAAAGAGGAATAAGATATATCAGGCTTTGGATGCATACAAAATACCTGTTAGTAGATTATTAATTGCCAGCCATTTTGTTTGAAATGTATGCTGGATCGATTATTTCTGGCTAATATCCTCTTTGCTTAATTAATTCAATATCCAACTGATTTGAATCGTGCCGTGAGCTCAAAAGCCCTGGGTTACCTTTGAGATGTGATTCTTTTAATATAGATGGAGCAGTTCAGTGCAGATGTGGGGATCCCAATGAACTGCATCTTTCCCATGAAAAACTACTTTGAAGAAATCGATTTGAATGATGATGTTGACTCACTAATCCTGAGCACACTGAGAAAAATCATCGACTTCGGAGATGAATTCATCAACCACAAAATGAATCAGTCTGAAGGTTAATACAGATATGATTGAGGACAGTATAAAAAAGTCTGCATGTCATGACAATTGTGCTATTATTCAGCAAAATTTCAAACAGAATTTTCTACAATATTTTTTTAATTATTGCTTATTGTGTATGTGTGTATATGTGTATATATATATATATATATATATATATATTTTTTTTTTTTTTTTTTTATTTTTTTTTTTTTTTCAAAGGTTCATTCAATATATTCAGAGTTTCGTTCAAATATTAATTTCCTGAACGGCATGCCATAATATAAATATATATATGTTGGGGCTGTCAGTGTTTAATTATTTTTTTTACCACCGGAGTACGTGGAGTTTGAGTTAGCACCTCCACGCTAAACACCCAGGTGCAGCCAAGCGAGCCTCAGCTCCACCAAAGGACCATTTTGGAGTGTGGGAGTCGCAGCAGAGCCGTGATTGATTCCCAGTTAAGACACTCTGATAAGAAATGCTTTACATTATGGGCTTAAAACTGCCTTGAAATGTAAAATAACAGGATTTTAAACACGCAATTCAAAACACAATTAATCGCGATTAACTATGGAAATTCTGTGATTAATCTCAATTAAAAAAATATCGTTTGACAGCCCTAATATATATATATAGTTCTGAGTTTGACATACCACAGAAAAGTGTGTTGTTAACCACCTTGCCAAACTTCAATGATTAGAAAAAATCGCCAAGTATATGAAATTAGTCTTCAAAGTTGTGTAAAACTCAGTCTCTTTCTCTGCTACCATACGCTGTGGGCATACATAACCCGCCCACTAAATGCTGAACACAGAAATCTTGAAACAGTTTGTGAAGCCTAGCTCCACAATTCAAATCTAAATGGGTGAAATGCTTTTTACACCTTTTTTAGAAATACATTTGTGACCAATTTAATGTGTTTACAAGAAAATTCACTTTACACGGTCTTTAAAGCTGCAGTTGGTAAGTCTTATAAAAGTATATTTGCTAAGACTGTCACTATGTAAAAAAAGAAAAAAAAAGAAACAGGCTCATTTAGCCCCGCCTACTGCTCCTACTGCAAACTGCCAGAATCTACCACGACCGGACAAAAAGACCCAATCAGAGCCAGGATTGTGTCGCGCGCACGTCAGCCTCCTCTGGGGGAGGGACTTTGGAGGCAGGGCAGGAGTGCAGCGGAGAGGGAGGGGGAGGGATCTTAAAGTTGTACTTCTTCAAATTTGATGCTAAGTCCTCCTCTCCTCAAAGTTACCAACTGCAGCTTTAATGAAGACTTGCCTTGATGAGAGAACTGACAGATTGCATTCTCAATTTGAATTTTGGTGCAGAGAACGCGTGTGGAAATGCAATCCATTAAGCGGGGCGCTGTTGTATTTCATTGTGTTGTTTAACCTAAGAAAATACAAAGTAATGTGAGGATAGCATTTCCACTTTGCAAATTGAATTGTCAACTGCCAAATGCATTTTCAAATTGCATTACAAAGATTGAAGATTGAATTGCCAATTTGCAAAATGAATTGCCATTTGAATAAAGGTGCAGATACGCTTCCATACATTTGTTTGTATGTTTGATTTTTGTCTGTTTATTTATAACGCTGTTATTCCCATCACTGCTGATGATACAGTCAGCTCACGAGACGAGACGTTATTGGGTTCATGAGATCAAGACAAGATTTTAACACTATTTTAAAAAACTTCAATGAGGAATTACATGACTGTAATGTCATTGGTATTCAATGTCAAGTATCTAAGAACTGCAGCTGTCATTTCCTTTACCTATTTCTCCCATAAAATAATGTAAGGTCGGATGTAACCAGTTGGAGCAGTTAATCCTGGCCCGCTGTCTCACCTAGGAAATACACTT
Source organism: Scomber japonicus (assembly GCF_027409825.1). NCBI lineage: Eukaryota > Metazoa > Chordata > Actinopteri > Scombriformes > Scombridae > Scomber > Scomber japonicus. Next base: position 7,913,315 of record NC_070594.1, on the reverse strand, counting down.
ATATGTCTTCTACATTGAAAATAGATGTATACATGGAAATGAAAAGGAAAGAAAGAAAAATGAATAAAGTCAAACTAAACAATCCGTGTATCATTCGTTCTTTCTATTTTCGATTGGAAATCAAAAGTCAAAAAAGGAAAAAGTGACACATTATTTTGTTTTTTGTTTTTAAATCTAACACAAAAAAAGAAAAAAATGTCTGGTTTTTCATATTTCAATTTTAGGCTCAAATAAAAAAATACGAAATGGAAACAACGGACGACAGGACTGAATTGTATTTTAATATTTAATTGGTCGTGACCCGGAAGTTTGGTAATGAGCGTTAGCTTTCTAGCTGCCATGGATCTGGACCACTGGAGGAGCCAGGTGCCATCAACCATCGACCATGGAGAGCTATGTGCTGTTTAAGGGAACAAAGCGTGTGACGCTAAAAGAGGAGGACATGACGACTGATAAAATCAGCAGGATTTTTCAGATTACATAAGATTATTCTTCTTTCTGCTCACTTTCCATGAGATCTGGGAGGTTTTCGTTTTTATTGTAGCTTATTAAAACGCAAGATAATTTTTCTGACTGATTTATTGCCCAATATCGCTGTAGCCTATATCTCGCTTTCGGAGAGGTTTCGCTTCTTTGCCCCGCCCTCCCGCTTTGTCTTTGTTGTCACTTTGTAGCCGCTCCACAGAGGGCACATGACTAATTAATATGCACGTGCTGACCATATATGGTTGTGTCCAGGCGTTCCGGTGGCAGAGTATGAGGTTTTTTACATCCGCACCATTCTTGGGTCCGGTGTGATTTATCAATGATAATGATCTGATTCCTGGAGGCTGGGACCGGCCACTTCTCCACTGCCTGGACCTTGGCTGGATCGGCCATGAGACGACCACTCTGAACAATGTAGCCAAGAAAAGAAACAGAGTTAGTGTGAAACTCACATTTCTCAGCCTTAGCGAACAGCTTAACAACTAACTAACAGACGGGAGAGGACCTGTCTGACATGGGTCACATTCTCACAACGAGAAAAAATCAGGATATCGTCAAGGTAGACGAAAACAAATCTGTTGAGGAAATCTCTCAGGATGTCATTAATCAGATTTTGGAAGACTGCAGGAGCATTGGTGAGACCAAACGGCATTACCAGATACTCAAAGTGGCTTAGTGGAGTGTTGAATGCCGTCTTCCACTCGTCCCCCTCCTTGATGCGAATGAGATGATAAGAAATCCGCAGGTCGAATTTGGTGAAGATAGTTGCACCATGAAGGAGTTCGAAGGCAGAGTTGAGTAATGGGAGTGGGTATTTGTTCTTAATGGTAATGTTGTTCAAACCCCGAAAATCAATGCAGGGACGGAGAGTATTGTCTTTCTTGTTGACAAAGAAAAAACCAGCTCCTACAGGTGAGAAGAGGGCCGAATTATGCCCGCAGCTAGGGACTCAGAGATGTATTTCTCCATGGCTACACGTTCTGGCTTGGAAAGGTTGTACAAACGGCTGGACGGGAGGGGTGCCCCAGGCAGCAGGTCAATAGGACAATCATAAGGTCTATGTGGAGGAAGCGATAAGGCCTTAGTCTTACTGAAGACTTCTCTGAGGTTGTGGTACTCGCTGGGTACAACAGTCAAATCAGGAAACTCAGATTTGTTGGTTTCAGACTGGGGATTAACACAAGGTGGTCGAGCTGAATGAAGGCAGAAAGAATGACAGTGGAGACTCCAACCCCTAATGGAGCCTGTGGGCCAATCAATGTGTGGGTTATGGAGCATTAGCCAAGGGTGTCCTAATACCAGAGGTGTGCGTGGAGCTGTGATTACCTTTAGAGTGATCTGTTCATGATGGTTGCCAGAGACGGTGAGGGTTACCAGGGAAGTTTGATGCGTGATCTGTGTAAACATGTTACCGTCCAATGCCAAGGCAGGAATTGGTCTGTCCAACTTCTCCAAACTGGCACCCCAGTAGAGTAGCAACCTCCGAGTCAATGAGGTTATCCTCGGCGCCAGAATCAATTAGGGCTTGCAGAGGTAGCACAGTCTGTCCACACATAATAGAGGCAGGTACCAGCAAACGAGACAATTCAGGGGATTTGACTATAGGTGCAGAGTGGCTCGTCAGGACCCCCAAACTCACTAACGAGCCTCCCCTTTTGGCCGAGTCGGGCAGGTAGCCACTAAGTGTCCCAATCTGCCACAGTACAGGCACTTACCGGACCTCAGACGACGCTTGCGCTCCTCTGGCGACAGTTTGGCTCTACCGAGTAGCATGGGCTCATCAACAGGAGAGACCAAGGCCGGTGGAGCAGGAGTGTCTGACCGGGCTGGCAAGAGGGACGGTGACCATCTCCCAGGTGCTGATCCAGTTGAAGAGGAAGGAGCATGTCTCTGGCGTCGTCGCTCTCGTAGCCGGTTGTCCAGACGGATGGCTAAGGACACAAGAGAAGAAACACTGGAAGGTTCATCTCTGGCAGCCAGCTCATCTTTAAGCTGCTCAGAGAGACCATTCAAAAATACAGCCTGTAAAGCAGCACCCTCCCAATTTGCGTCAGCTGCCAGAGTCCAAAATTCAACAGTGTAGTCAGCCACAGGTCTGGTGCCTTGCTTAAGCCTTAAAAGACGAGCTTCCGCCACTCCCCCATAATTAGGATGATCAAAAACGGTTCTTAGTTTCTCTTTGAAGACAGCGAATGGTAAAACACAAAAGTCCTCATGGTAACTAGCCGCTTCTGCCCAAGCCAAAGCTCTCCCCCTCAGTAACCCCAGCACGTAACGTGTCTTGGCTGCGTCACAGGAAAAAGATGCCGGACGTTGAGCAAAAACCAGTCCACATTGCACCCTCGGCATGAATCCAAATTGCCATCAAATGGCTCAGGGTCACTCACGTGAGAGTCCTTGGGGGGAAAGGATGGTTGGAGAAGACTCCGGAGCCGAGCTGGCCTGTGAGGAGTGGATTGTGGAAGCCAGAGAAGTAACCTGTCTGGAAACCTCCATTATACTGGCGGACAGAGCCTCGTTACTCTCGAACAGGGCACAGATTACTTGGTCATGCTGTCCGATGATTGTGCCCTGATTAAAGGTAGGGTTGGTAATCCTGTTCAGAAACACTTTTTGTTATACTGGGTGAAATGGTCCTTCTATTATGAAAGGTATCAATACATTATGGCTTTAGAAAAAGGAACGGAAAAAATCAGAGCTCTGTAGCGGCCGCAGGACTGATAAAACCCCAACCAATCCGAGCCGTTCGGTGCGAACAGAAAAAACCAATCAGGTGGCTTCATGTCTAGTTTTGCATCCGCACACAGTCTACGCCCCTCCCCCCCCTCTCCCTGCCTACTGCGCACGTGCACAGTCTTCACCTGTCGCTGTTGCCAGAAAAACCACACACCTCTCTGCAGAACTACCGAATACGGATGTAATATTTATTTAAGAGCAGTGGCTGAGAAAATACCACTTGCACGTCTACTTGTAACGGCTCGTCCAGAGAAAAAGGCAAGAAAGAGAAAGCCTGAGGAGGAAAGGACAGCTACTAAAAAGTCACTTGATAAAGCAAGAGGTCAAACAAGAATCAACATCGGAGTAGCATTTGAGCGGTGGAGACAACTGAGGGAACTGAAGGGCCTGAACAGTGATGCCGAGGTTGCTTTCTTTCTGTTGGACAGGTAATGATTTGTTTTGCTTCGGGGAGGATTTGTTATATATATGGAAGTTATGCTAACGTAGCTACTTTTGTAGCTTGTATTAGCGTAATGCTAATATTAGCTTTGCTGTGTGTTTAAAACGGGTCGGTGACGCCAGTATTGAATAGATTATAGTATATTATTTTGAAAGATATTACTCTACCCTAGTCGTCAGTGTCTGCATTATTATTGTGATAAAAAGACCTACGTATATTGGCTTTTACACGTTACAACTGTGGTGATGTTGCTCATTTTGTTTTCATAGCCATGTGAAGGACCGATCAACCTCGACGCCGTCTAAACACGGATTGATGAGACCCCCTCTCCCGCCAGTTCAACTATTGTTTCTGAGTCTCTGTCCGACCGGTGAGTTCAACTTGCTGCTGCTGCTGCTATGGATATGACTTTGGTGGGATATAAATATCTGTCTTTCATATCTAGCTTTTTCTGTTTTATGTGCCTCAAAGTGCCATTTGAGGTACTTCAGAAAAAAGCATTATTGCACATACAATATGTGTTATCAGTGATATCTGCCATATCATTATACAGACATTGAGTAAATGTTAGTGATTAGATATTTTGAGAAATATGATGGCCTGAGGATAAAACCTGTCCTTCACCTTAGGAGGTCCAGCACTTCACACTGAGTTGTTAACATCAACAACAACAACAACCATCAACGCTAAAATAAAACACAGCTACCATAAGTTGTACCTCTAACTTTATGTGGTGTTGGTGGAGTAATTGATCATGTTACAAGCTTGTCTATAGACTATACTCTGGTAGATGCTATGCAGAGAGGATAGGAACAAACTGAGCATCTTCTCAACAGTTTATATCAATCTTTATGCTCCTTTGGTCCAACTGCCAAACCCAAGACTTCTATTTCTACATATAAAAAGTTCTGTGTTTTGTCCTTTATGAATGAAGAGTAAATGTATGTTGACAGTATTTTCTAATTTTGTAATCTTCACAGAGATGATGATGTTAATTCTTCAACTGGTTTGAGCAGACATCTGTCCCTCCCCCAGCCCAGCCATTACTGCAGCTACCCCCCTCGTTGACACCTCTGGTATGCTACCCCCACTAAGCTCAAAAGCACACAGGAGCTTTTGCAGACCCAACTCAGCAGAGGCCTAGGTGAGTTTTCTTACAATATTGTAGTTTGATGAAGAAGTTCTAACATAATTATGTGCAAAAGAAATGGGAAGTAAAGCTCTAAGTATTCTTGTTTTTTGATTGTCTCAAAAATGTATTCATTATTGTCAGATGTGTAATTGTGATATTCTTCCTAAAGGTAAATCACTGCCAAAGGAGTAGATCACCACCGCTGACAAATACTCCCTACACACAGCCTGACCTGTCTGCCTTACCTCCAATGTGTAGATATACTCATGATGAAAATGTACAGATTATTTATGTAACAATAAAAAGGATTATACCAATTTTGTTGTAATTATTCTGTAATCACTTATTTTTAATGTGGTGGTGAGAAAATTTATTGCTTCTTTTGCAGAAATAGTCAAATGAAAGGCATTCATCATTTTCAATTTTTTATTAAAAGCTGACAAAATATAAATAACAAAAGACCAAATTTAAAATGTAAAATTTATACTTCCAGGTGAGGGTTAGGGTTAGGAAGCAGGTTGTTGCCCACAGCACTTTTTTTCTAGATCTGTGGGCATCTCACGGCACTTCCTGCACACATACCATGTAGGTAGACGTGGAGCTGGAGGGCCTGGTGGAGGAGCATCTCCTGATGCTGACATCTGCAGGACATCAAACATGAGGCTTGGGTCCCTTGATCTGAAGCAACTGATGAGATTCTTCCAAGCTCAGTCGTTCAATTCTAGCCTATAAAAAATAGTTCATCAAGAAGATTAGACTCTCACCATCTTGTCCTTTATTATTACTAATATTATAATTTCATTTATTATATTTTTGGTATGTTGCCGGACCAGAGTTGAAAGTTTCATGTGTTTATATTTTTCTTTAACAGTTTATGAATGACAATAAACTCAGAAATGTTGTGTTCACAGTAAATGGCAGGTCATTGTTTACAGTTCTTGATAATGTTGAGATCAGGAAAAAAGAGGCTATTTTAGAAAGGCTACCTGCTCATCTGCAATTCTTTGAGCTTGCAGATTCTCCACTCGTTGAATATCCTGAAGGATATTGAGTCTATAACACACACACAGACACACTCAGAGACACACACACAGAGACACACATATCCTCATCTTATAAACGCTCTCCAGTCGCAGTCCGGCTTGCTCCACGTCCTTGACCTCGAGTTCCTCGGCCTCTGCCCCTTGCACCCCCTCTAGCACGGCCTCATCTGGCTCTAGCACGACCGCGTCCCCTTGGAGCTGAAGACGTGCTCGGTTCAGGACTGTAGCTCGGGTCTGAGCCAATGCTCTCATCGTGTAAACTAACAATGAAACAACAAAGATATCCTTAGCCTAATAGAATATGTGTCTAAGTTTTATAGAAAAATTGAGATATTGGCCCAAATTTACTTTCCTAACACTTCTGCATCACCCTGAATAATTGTCAATAAAAAACATAGCAGATATGCTATGTGACTAATAAAAACATAAAATACACGTTTGTCAGTGAAAAACACGTAACAGTTATTACAATGTAATTTAGCTGATGGGTCTGAATCCAGCCGTATCATTGGGGAGATTCAGCACAGTCCGAATCTGCACAGACTGATGTGCTATAAAACAGACAAAAACATAATAATATAGTTTACTTACAGGTAAATGAGACATGAGTCTGTTTGGTTGTTGTCCAAAATACTTGGAAATGGCTAGCTCGTAGCTCTCCTCTCCTCCCTGCAGCAGTGTGCGCGTTCCAGTTTGTGGGGGCGTGGCTTGGACGGACTCACTGACGGGAGGGGGAGCAGCGGGGTTGAATTTAGAGTAGGCAGGAGGAGGTGCTATTTTCAAATCTTGCTAGCTCTCTTGCTAGCTTTCCAACATTACCAACCCTAGCTTTAAGTAGAGTCTGATGAGTTGGATCTGCGGGGTCCATTGTAAATGGCCAGTTCGCTCTGTCGATTATCATTATCTGCTTAATTTGCACTTTTTAAAGCACAAGCATCACCTGATGCCAGAATTCATGGTACGGGCTATGATAAATTCTCTTTGCTGCGCGCAGAGCCATTTTATAAATCTTTTGGGCACATATGCTCCCCATTAGTAAACTACTTACATACTGGTTCCATGATGTGAATTAACAACTCACATAATAACCTGGCATCTCGACCACTGTGATGTGGGAAAGAAACGTCCGTCTGTCCCCCAAGAAAGCAACAGTCCTGTTGTTACGACCTAGTCTAGGGGTGCCTAGGGCATAACATGATTTGGCCCCATCTTCCTCGATTCCCAAATAGCCACAGGCGAAGAATTGTATATAAGGAAATATTTATTTACACAAATTAAATAGTGAATGTATAGATATAAATATAATACAAAATCGAACTTCAGGGTGGACCAAGGCCAAAATAACAAACAAAACAATCCTATCTGAAAATGAAGAAACTTACTCTAAGGAAACAAATAACAAGAACTTAGCTCCCTGACTAAATAAACAGGAGAAAACAAGGTTAACAAAACTAGCAGTCCACCCTTACTAATCAACATAAACTATACAACCCATATCTACTTTTAAAGAAACCAAATCAGAGACAAAAGTGTGGCCGGTTGGGAGAGGAGGAGGACGAGGTTTTGCCTGCTGCCCGCTGCCTGCTGTCTTCAGACTGTCGCCATCTTGGCTGCTTTTATAGCTGGCCCCTCCCAGCTGCAACCAATCGCAGGCCAGGATGCAAACCTCTTCAACCAATCCCCGCATCGAGACGGCACACAGCTATTTGCCTGTTAAGAAAACCAAAGAAACACAGGGCACACAAACAGACCAAAACAAAAATATGACCAGTCATAACACCTGTATAAAAGGGACATGGTCGAGATAAATATGGAAATCCTCCGGCCAGGCAGGACCATACAAACCAGGCACCGGGTGAGAAGAGGAGCTTCCAGGGCGATCAAAGGCAGTCTTGTCCGTCCCTCACTGTCTTTATTCCCTGTCTTCTGGGAGAGTAGTCCCGCCGGTACGACATGAAATAGGATCGGGGTGTTTAGGGTAGACGGTTATTCCTGGGGCAGCACGTCTTGGTGATATTTCTTCAAATAATTTTCAGCAGCTTGCAGTGTTGTGAAGGTGCATCGCCCTCCCTCTAGATCCATTGAAAAGCTGGTTGGATGTAGTGGCCTGAAAGTGATGTTCTTTCAGTCAAGCATTACATCGTCTGATCCGCCGGAAGAGTCAATAGTCAGCCCCCAGACCTCAGTCCAGTCCAGGAGAGATCTACTTCAGGTATGTTTACAAGACAATACAAAAATACATGGAGTTTATTTTTCACATGAATTTCTCTCTGGAGATAAATAAAGTTTATATATATATATATATATATACATACATACACATATACATATATCAATCAATCAATCAATCAATCTACTAGAAATACTACTGTATTACATGTAGTTAAATAGCATTTGGATGTTCAACTTTTTGTGCAGGGTTGATAGAAAGAATGTCCGGAAGTAATTTAATAAGTAGCAAAAGAGTGGAATATAGGTTCATATTAAAAGTAGCACCATACACTATGCCATATGATTCATCACTGTCAATACCAAAGATATCATTAGCTAATGACTGCTCTCTGCTCTTCTTAAGGCAAGGCTCGATGGCCATAGAAGTCAAAGGCTCCAGAAGAGACTAACTGGGGATTTCCACTGGGTCCGTCAGCGGCGCGGAACGGCTGTGCTACAGTTTAGCTCCGTCCTCTGCCCGGCGTCAACTCACACCGGGAGCGTTACAGCAGCGGACCAGAGCATGCTCTTGTAGAGAAAGCTGCCTTTTAAAATGAAGTTGCACTGTTTTTTTGTTTTTTTTTGTTTTTTACAAATATTTTTATTGACTTTTTCAATTACAGTACAAAGACACAAAACAGAACAAAACAAGGCACATCAACACGTACAAAAAGGCACTTGAAGATATTCCAAATGTGGAGATTTAAGTGGTACATTTTACTGTTGTGGTAACTGACTGATTCTCATCATGGCGTTTAAGGAAAAGAAAAGGATAACACTAATGAGTGACCAACATGTACATACACAGATGGAAAAACATTGTGTACTTATAGAACGCTCCCACCATCCAAAATGCGATCAGTAATCTTATTAAAAACAAACAAAAAGTTACATGTATAAAAATATATATATATATATATAATACAACAGTAGACTACAAAGCTGCAATAAAGTCCTCCCCCCTCAGAAACTGCATAAATGAGCCCCAAATCTTCTCAAAAGTGTTATATTTCCCTTTAACAACATATGTAAGTTTCTCTAAAGCAAGGCATTGCAGTAATCCCTCAACCCAACTCTGCCTACTTGGTCTGTGAACAGATTTCCATGACAGTGCAATTTTATGTTTAGCTTCAAGAAGACAAAATACAACCATCTTCTTCCTGCTATCGTTCAATGTACAGCTTGCAGGGAAACAACCAAAAATACAAAGTTTAGGACAAAGAGGAAGTTGCTCATTGATGAACAGAGACATAATTGTAATAATCTCTTTCCAAAATTCTTGAATGAGGGTGCATTCCAGAGGCAGTGAAACAAGCTACCCTTCTGTATACCACACTTGACACAGGTATCTGGTGTATTAGGGTAAATGCGGTGTAGTAACTCTGGTGTAATATATGTTCTCATCACCCATTTATACTGTAGGAGTTTAAACCTTGTGTTTATTGTTTGTACTTGGCACTGGTAACATATATCCTGCCATTCTTCTACAGTGATTCCTTCAGTAAGATCTGAACACCATGCTAATCTTTTATCCTCTGAGGATTCTTTTGATGCAGGTATGATAATCTGATAGAATTTTGAAATTAGTCCAGCTGTTCCATAATGGTTCAAAACTGTGTTTTCTAAAGAATTTGGACCAGGAAGGTTTACCGTATTCTGTGTCTTTGTTATGAAGCTTCTTATCTGAAGATACTTGAAAAAATGTTTAGAATCAATGCTAAACTTTTGCTTAACCTCATTAAAACTTAAAAGAGTGTCATTCTCATACAGGTCTGAAATTTTACTAATACCTCTGTCTGCCCATAACTTGAAACCAAGGTCATTAGTACCTGGTGTGAAATTTCTGTTCCCCCAAATAGGAGAAAACTGGGATAAAGGAGCATTTTCCCCAAAATAACTTAACACCTCATGCCATACTATCAGTGTGTTTCTAACAAAGGGGTTTGCAGTGTGTTTTTTTAGAGCGGATACATTTGCTGAATAAAGGTAGAGGTATAAGGGTTTTTGGAAGTTGTGAATTCCTCCATCTTTACCCATTGCAACGGTGTCTGGTGTTCAAACCAACATGAGGCTGCTCGTAGTTGGGCTGCCCAATAGTATCCCTGGAGGTAAGGGAGCTTTAACCCACCTCTGTCATATGGTAAATACAACAAGGTCATGCGCAGTACTGTTCCAAATGTAATTACAAAAAAGTTGTTTCATTTTAACAAAGAAATTAGAAGGGGGAGCAAGTGGGATGGTTTGAAAAAGATATAGGAACTTAGGAAGAATATTCATCTTTAGAACATTAATACGTCCAATCATAGAAAGAACAGATTTCCATCTGTTAATAGATTCTACTACCGACTCAACGACAGGGTTGTAGTTAGCAAGTACCATGGATTTTATTGAAGGTGTGATTTTAACACCAAGGTATGTAAAGCTATCCACAATATTCCTAAAAGGTGTAGATAGCGGAGGACTCAATCTCTCAGATCTTTTCAGAAAAAGGATTGTAGACTTAGAAGCATTTACCTTATAGCCCGAGAAGCTCCCATATTTTTCTATTAAAGTCAATAGAGTAGGTATAGATTGTTTCAAGTGTGCCAGAAATAGAACTATGTCATCAGCAAATAATCCTATTTTATTCTCAATATTATTAATTTTGATACCAGTTATCTCACTGTTGCTTCTAATCGTAATTGCTAGAGGTTCAATGGCTAGGACGAAAAGAAGAGGGGATAAAGGACATCCCTGCCTTGTACCTCTGGAGAGAGAGAACTGCTCTGAAACTCTATAGTTGGTCATCACTGTAGCCTTTGAGTCATGATATAAGATTATAATCCAACTGAGGAAGTAGCCACCTATGCCAAAACGATTAAGCACTTCAAATAGGTATTTATGCTCGACCCTATCAAAGGCCTTCTCCGCATCGAGTCCTATCACAGCCATATCAGGTGATTCTTTCTTGGCATATAATATTTATTAACCTACGGATATTGTGAGAGCCTTGCCTTTCTTTAATAAAACCATTTTGATCCAGAGCAACAATAGATGGCAAATGTGTTTCTAACCTTCTGGCAAGAACTTTTGCTATTATTTTCACATCATTGTTGATTAAAGAAATGGGACGATAAGATTCACACTTTGTGGAGGGCTTTCCAGGTTTTAATATTAAGGTTATAAGTGCATTCTGTAATGATACTGGCAGCTCATCCTTTTCAAGTGACTCTTCACCAACAGCATGTCCTTAAACTTTTTATATATTTCAATAGGAATACCGTCAGGTCCTGGTGCTTTCCCTCGTTTCATACTGTCTATGGCCTCTGACAGCTCAGACACTACAATTGGGGAGTTGAGCTCCTTTTTTGCATTCTCTGATAGGACCGGTATTTGTATCTGATCTAGGAAGCTGTGAAGCGTGTAAGGTGTGGCTGGGCTTTCTGACGTATACAATTTAGCGTAGAATGACTGGAAGGAACTATTAATTTCTTGTGGGTTAGTAATAGTTATTCCTTCCTCTGACTCAATTTCTAAGATTGATCTTTCATTCTGCATTGATTTTAAACGCCAGGCCAAAAGCTTCCCTGCCTTCTCTCCTTGGTCGTAGAATGTCTGTTTCAGTTTCATTATACTATTTAATGCTTTATTTGTGGATAAGTCATTATACTGTGCTCTTAGAATGGACAGTTTCTGTCTCAAATTCTTTGATATCTTTTTCTAACTCTATCAGTTTCAGGTTTTGTTTATTAGAGATGCTACTTGTATAACTAATCATTTGCCCACGTAAGTAGGCCTTGAATGCCTCCCACCTTGTAGACGCTGATGTTTGAGTAGTGTTCACTTCAAAATAGACATCAATATTAGTTTCAACAAATTTGAAGAACTCATTATCATGTAGCCATCGCGGGCTTAATCGCCACATGGTTGGGCCTCAACAGTGTAATTAACAAGTAGTAAAGCATGATCTGAAATGACAATACTTTTATACATTGTGTCATTCACGTTGGGTATCATACACTTAGAAATTAGGAAATAGTCTATGCGGGAAAAAGAGTTATGGGTAGCAGAGTAACATGAATAGTCCCGTCTTGAAGGGTTCCTGTGCCTCCAGATAACACAAAGATTTAACTCTCCTATAAAGTGTTGTATTATTTTCCTACTCTGCATATGTGAGGTGTCCACGCCTAATGACTTATCCAGTGTTGGGTTGAGAGTACAGTTGAAGTCCCCCGCCATACAAATGTGACCATGTAGTGTTGATAGAGTTAAAAACAAGTTATTATAAAACTGTGTATCATCACTATTAGGACCATATAAACATACCAAATTAATATCTTGATTTAATAAAGAGCCCTGGACAATAACAAATCTCCCTGTGTTGTCTCGTATGATTTTATAAACCCGTAATGGAACAGATGAATGTACAAGTATTGCCACCCCTCTTGCTTGAGAGGAGAATGAGGCAGATATGACCTGACCTGGCCATCTCCTTTTTAAAGGAATGTATTCGGTGGAAAGTAAATGGGTCTCTTGAATAAAAGCTATCTGTGTGTTTAGTTGTTTTAACCTAGATATTACTTGTTTTAATTTCACTATTTTCCTAAGTCCCCTAATGTTCCATGAAATAATATTTATTTTAGTATATCCGCTCATGATGAAGTCAGTAAGAGCTTATTTGCAACCACCTTTTTAACCATGCCATGTACTAAAATTAACATTGTGCCTTCAGAACAAACAAACAGAACAGGAAATAACACAAGCCTCTCCCAAATGAGGCAATAACAAAATAGGCCTAGCCTAAACCCTGTGCGGTTAAACACGCACATCTCCCCTCCCTCCCACTGACTGGATCCCGATTAGACTGAAGTCTGATCCTCTAGAGGAGCAGTATAGCAACCAGCATTATGAAAAAAATAAATAAATAAATAATAATAAACTACGTTAGGTCGGGCATGTTCCGACGAATGCATGTTAATGCAAATGTAAAATACAATGTTCAGCTGTGACCCAGTTTGATTAGAATCTAGTTACAGTAGCCTACATGAGTGGACAGCATCCCAGATCAAGTGTCTATGCCATCCTTAATATTAACTCGCAATCAGTTAAAGCTTACCATAACAGTCTGAGAGAACAGGGTAGAATAGACTATCTTGCCACTTAGACAGAGTTCTCCGATTGTAGCTCTTCAGCTGATGATCCTTGAGGCCATGGTTGTTGTTCGCCTTCTTCATCTTTCGGATGAATTCTTCAGCTTGGAGTGCAGAAGTGAAGTAGTGCCAGGTTTTGTTATGTAGAATTCGCAATTAAGCCGGGAACATAAATCCATACTCCTTACGCATTTGACGCAGACTTTGTTTTACTCCATCAAAAAGTTTTCTTTGTCTTAGCACTTCAGTGGACAGATCTGGGAAAAACATGACACGGCTACGATCCACCATAATGTCACCTTTCAGACGCGCTGCTTTCATAACTCGGTCTCTGTCTCGATATGTCAGAAATTTCACCATGAGAATCCGTGGCCGTGGTACATCCGACCTCAGCTGTTCCTGTGTCTGCCGTTTCCCCAGCCTGTAGGCTTGCTCGATGGTTAACGGTTGCCCTGCTTCCATATCAAGGGTCTTGGGTGGCCATGCCATTAAGAACGGACGCACATCTCCATTCTCCGACCCTTCAGGTAATCCAACCAGCCTTAGGTTGGACCGACGTTGTCGGTTTTCCAACTCTTCAATCTGTGAGGTAAGTTTCTGGACCTGTTTTTGTGTGGTATCGGCTAGGGTCGTTAGTGAAGTTATCTGGTCCTCTGCTGTGCCAATGTGGGTTTCTGCCTCTGTGAGTCTTTCAGAAAATGTCACTATGGCTTCTCTTATCACTCGGTTGGATGAAATTACTTCATGTAGCTGTGTGGAGAAGTCATTTCTCAGGGATTGTATGGCTGTTAAGATCTGGCTCTCATTGTGGCTATCCTCTTGAGTTAGCATCTCGCTAGTTGCCTGGCCTTCATTTCGCCGGAGCCTAGCCCCACACGTCTACTCAGTTGCGTGTCATAACCGGAAGCCCCGAAGTTGCACTGTTAATACAGTAATTACGGCAGCAGAATCAAATCCGAACGAGTGCCTTTAGTCTACAGTAATTACTCTAGTAGCAGCACAACTAAACGGCCCGATTTTGTTAACTTGCTCAATTTTGGTTGATTTGGTAATTTTCTTTGATTTTTGTGCTTATCCCATCTGTCAGTAGGCTACGTAGCTAGATGGAGTCTTTATCTGTCTGTTTTATTCCTGTTTGTTGCTGAAATACAATCGGGAGGCTGCACAGGTTGTTTTATTTTGAAAAACGGAAGTTTTATCATGCAGATTCAGTGTCGGACTTCCTGTCTGGTGCAATCTGCTCTGTTGAGCTTGTCGCGAGTTGGAAACGGCTCCGTCAAAAATAGAAATGCTACCTATTGATAGCGCTGCGGCGCGGGAGCCGCTGCTGAGACGTTGCTGACACGCTGCTGAAACGTTCCCGGTGGAGATGCTCTCATTGATTATAGTGTTACCTATCAGCTCCGGTTACCGCGGCGCAGCTGTAACGCGTCGCTGCCGGACTCAGTGGAAATTGGGCTTAAGGGTGGATCCAGTGCAGACTGACCTCGACATGAAAAAGAACATCGTAGACATCATTGAGGAGGCTGAAAGGAGCAACAGAGAGAGACTGGACACCATTGCAGAGGCTCAAATAAGGATAAGCCATAGCTTTGATTTCCTTGTGAGACACATCACCTCTCAGCCACCACCACCACCCATCACCCCCGCACATTCATACACACCACCACCCATGGCCCCCGCACATACATACACACCACCACCCATGGCCCCCGCACATCCATACACACCACCACCCATGGCCCCCGCACATCCATACACAACACAACACATGGGCCCTGCTCATTCATATACTGCTCTGCCCATGGCCCCAGCTGTACCTCCTTCCTCCTACAGACGACTACTAGAAGAGGAACACTCTTCTGAGGAAGACGTTGGACTTTTGTCATTGTCATAGACAAAGTGATACCAAGTTTACATTTTGTAATATTATTATTTTCGTTCAAAACCTGCCTACTGTTTAAGCACTTCATTCTTTCTCAACCACTGGGCAGAGGCCCATGTTCAGTTCTGTTAGACATGTTTACCCTGGAGTGAAAAAACTTGAATGACACTTTATGAA
Organism: Scomber japonicus; assembly: GCF_027409825.1. Taxonomy (NCBI): domain Eukaryota; kingdom Metazoa; phylum Chordata; class Actinopteri; order Scombriformes; family Scombridae; genus Scomber; species Scomber japonicus. Next base: position 7,898,074 of record NC_070594.1, on the reverse strand, counting down.
TATGGCACTTTATTATTCATGGGATTTTTTTGTTTATTGTTGTTGTTGCAATAAAAGTCAAAATAAAGAACAAGTTTGCAGCTTAGCAGATGTTGAAACACACATGATATTAAACACTGATCATGTGGACTAATAACTAAAGGAAAACAAGTGGCTTGTTAGTTCTCCTCACTCTCTTTCCTCTCACCTCATTACTGTCAGTCAGATATGTGTTTGCCTGGGTGGGAGGCTGCAGATCCCTGTCACACTGTATGGCTTCCTGCTCAACTTGGTGATCCACAGGCCTCACAGTAGTTGTGGAGGACAAAGCAGGCATAAATGACATTAGGCAGATTACGCAGGTTTATGTCCATGGGACGCCTCAGGGCTGCAAACCTGGCCTTGAGCCGACCAAATGAGCATTCGATTACCATACGGGCCCTACACAAACTGAGTCCAAAGTATTGTTCTGATGGGGTAGAGCCTATACCTGAGTACTCATAAGGTAAGGGAGAAGGGGGTAAGCAGGGTCCCCCAAGAGAAAGATAGGTATTGGCTCCTCTTCCTCCACTATCTGCCTTTCAAGTGAAGGTATCTTCCCAGTCTTGAGGTACATGTTAACTTTGGAATTGGCGAAGACACGCGCATCGTGAACACTTCCAGGCCATTGAATGACCACATCCATGAATCTGTAAGGCAAGCAAACAGCATATTTTATCAATCAATCAATCAATATTTGTATAGCGTAAAATCACAACAAAGTCATCTGAAGGCACTTTACACATAGAGCAGGTTCTAAACCGAACTCTTCAGGTTTTAACTTTAAAGAGACCCAACATTCCCACATGAGCAACAGTGGCAAGAAAAAACTCCCTTTAACAGGAAGAACCCTCAGAACCAGACTCAGAGTGGGAGAACATCTGCCTCGACCAGTTGGGGTTGAGAGGAGAGAAAGGAAGGATAGAGGAGAGAATCACAATGAAAATCAACAATGAAGCTAGAAGGTCAGGGACTGGAATCTGTCATCCAGACGTCTACAGGCCCAGATTACCTGTGAGACCAGAAAGCACAGACAACTCCGGGGAAGAAGTTTAGGTTATTGAATGCATTAATAGTACATGAATGTTAATGGATATAGATGGATGGATAGAGAGAGAGAGGGAGGAGGAGAGAGGAGCCCAGTGCATCATGGGAGTCCCCCGGCAGTCTAAGACTATGGCAGCATACGTCAAGAGCTCAAAGAGCCCTATCTATAAGCTTTATCAAAAAGGAAAGTTTTAAGCCTACTCTTAAATGTGGGGAGGGTGTCTGTCCCCCGGACCAAATCTGGAAGATGGTTCCACAGGAGAGGAGCCTGATAGCTGAAGGCTCTGCCTCCTGTTCTACTTTTAGAGATACTAGGAACCACAAGTAGACCTGCATGCTGGGAGCGCAGTGTTCTAGCAGGTACATAAGGTACTATCAGTTCTTTAAGATATGATGGAGCCTGATCATTGAGAGCTTTCAAGGTGAGGAGAAGGATTTTGAATTCTATTCTGAATTTTACGGGAAGCCAATGCAGTGAAGCCAAGATGGGAGTAATATGATCTCTCTTTCTAGTTTTTGTCAGAACACGAGCAGCTGCATTCTGGACCAGCTGGAGAGTCTTTAGAGACTTGTTAGGACAGCCTGATAATAATGAATTGCAGTAGTCCAGCCTAGAAGTAACAAATGCATGGACTAGTTTTTCAGCATCATTTTGAGACAGGATATGTCTAATTCTTGCAATATTACGCAGATGAAAGAAGGCAGTCCTTGAAATATGTTTTATGTGAGAATTAAAGGACAGATCCTGATCAAATATAACTCCTAGGTTCCTTACAGTGGTGCTGGAGGCCAGAGTAATGCCATCCAGAGTAGTTATATCATTTGATAATTAATTTCTAAGGTGTTTAGGGCCAAGCACAATAACTTCAGTTTTTTCTGAGTTTAGTAACAGGAAGTTGCAGGTCATCCAGGTCTTTATGTCCTTAATGCATGTTTGTAGTTTAGATAATTGGTTAGTTTCATTTGGCTTTATTAATAGATATAATTGAGTATCATCTGCATAACAATGAAAATTTATTGAGTGATTCCGGATCATGTTTCCTAAAGGAAGCATATATAAGGAGAATAGTATTGGTCCAAGTACTGAGCCTTGAGGAACACCATGTCTAACTTTTGTTTGCATGGAGGATTTATCATTAACATTTATAAACTGAAATCTATCAGATAAATATGATTTAAACTATTTCAATGCTGTTTCTTTAATACCAATTAAATGTTCAAGTCTCTGCAACAGGATTTGATGATCAATAGTGTCAAAGGCAGCACTAAGGTCTAACAGGATGAGGGCAGAGAGAAGTCCATTGTCTGATGAGGTTAAAAGGTCATTTGTAACTTTGACCAGTGCAGTCTCTGTGCTATGATGAGCTCTAAATCCAGACTGAAAATCCTCAAATAAACTGTTACTATGTAGAAAGTTACACAGCTGATTGGCGACTGCTTTCTCAAGGATCTTAGAGAGAAAGGGAAGGTTCGATATCGGCCTATAGTTGGCTAGAACCTCTGAATCAAGAGTAGGCTTTTTAAGAAGTGGTTTAATTACAGCTACCTTAAAAGGACTGTGGTACATAATGAAGGGTTGTTATGTGATGCATAAATATTAATCCATTATACACACAGAACTGTTACATAATCATTGAATAAGCATTGAAGAAATGTATATTAAAATGTCAGTGGAGAAGAAGTCTCAGCTTTGTAGACAGGGTGCAGAGCTGTGTCGCCATAGTTAATAGAAGGAAGTGTGGAAAAGTTGCCAGGCAATGTGGGGAGAGACCGGGGGGGGGGGGCTGATATATCAGTAATTACTCGGCTTATTTGCTGAAAGGATTCCTGAATAGCTATCAAAGCAGCTAAGGCCACTTGAATGTCTGACTGATGGAAATAATCTGACATGTGTGTTATTGTTTGGCTGTACTGCACATGGATATGACGTCAACGTGCATGCGAGGATAGCCAGCGTGAGCAGCTCAGAGCACACTTTTGCGTTTTCAACCCTTTAGACGGGAACGCGACGGTGCAGCGTCTTTAAGATTTCCACTCTGGAGGGTGGGTTCATTTTTTTGCATTTTTAAGCCCCAAAAACGCTGTCGCCGTCTAAACGAAAGGCACATCTGATAAAATATTTTGTCGGTTTCACCGGGGAGCGTTGTCGTGTAAAGCCAGCCTTAGTGGAGCAAAGGCTTTCCTCTTTTTTGTACAGGGCTGTAGACATATCTCTGAAAATAATGACAGTCAAGTTTAGTGGTGGACAGTAACAAAGTAAATTTACTTGAGTACTGTACTTAAGTACAGTTTTTGAGTATCTGTACTTTACTTGAGTATTATTTTTGGGAGATACTTTTACTTTCACTCCACTACATTCGAAGGACAAATATTGTACTTTTTACTCCTCTACATTTTTTGCAAAATTCTGAGAAAAATAAACGTTCTGCTGATTTGCATATGGTTTGTCTTAGTCGTATTGCCGTACCTGTACTATGTCATGCCATACAAAGAAATGAAGAAACTCACACTGGGTCTTATCTCAAACCCATGATTGAGATTTGTGTCACAATTACAAAAACTTGTCTTCCAACCTGAAAAAGTATGTCGCGGTAAAGTAGCTACTAACATTAGCTAGCTTAATGTTTGTTAAATTGCAGATGAACATTTTAAACATAATTATATATGTGCTTTAGTATCATAGTTGCCATTTTTAAACGGTTTAAAAATATGGCACCTGTTGCAGTCCAGTTGAATAATTAAGACTTTCTGTTCATTTTTTTTACACAATTCATATCAAAGAGTCCAAGGTAGGGGTTAGGTGTGTTGAAATGTAACTGTGTTCTGAGGCTTCTTGACTTTATGTGTTTATTTTTGAGCAATAAACATGTCTGAAGCAGAATCACATCAGTGTATTTTATAACAATAAAGCTACTTTCCTGTATTTTCTGAGATATGTTTAAATACTTTTACTTAAGTAAAAGTACTAAAGTATTTGCTTAAACAATTACTTAAGTAATATTTTGATTAAGCTACTTTTACTTGTATTGGAGTAATATTTGACAATGAGTATCTGTACTTTTACTCAAGTAGTGAAGTTGTGTAAGTTTACGGTGACCAGACGTCCCCGATTTCCGGGGACAGTCCCCGTTTTGGGTGACCTGTCCCCGGTCAAACCTGTCCCCGAAAATGTCCCCGATTTTGACACTAAATGGGGGAAAATGCACACAGACTCAAACACCAGTTATTACGGTAGACATTAAACGCATCGGCAGAGGAGACGTCGTATGACGTACGACCAGATGCAGCAGCGTCAACAGCTACAATCTATAGGCGGCAAAAAGGAGTGAAAAGAAGACCAACAGCAGCGATAAATTGTATGTTGTGTATGAACTTATTATTTTGTGTGAACTGGCAGTAGACTTGGCTGTGTTTGTGAAGTGATGTAACGTTAAAGTAAGTATGATTGTTTATCTGAACTGAAGACCTAACGAAACGTTATACAAGTCAGTGAATGAACGTTAACATTATGACACTGTTTTCATATCTGTCATTAGTGAAGCTGTAACGTTAACGTTAGCATGAGATTACCAGGTGATGACATTGTATGTGGCTCTGTTTTGGAAGAGAGGGAGGTGGAAGACTGCTTTGGTAGCATATGATTTTTCCCGTAGGCATAGGGACCTAGGACTCTGTTCAATTAATAAATTAATTAATAATAAGTCAATGGTTGATAGTTGTGTGGGAAGACAGTGTTGTGTGGGTAACCAATGACTGTAGTAGCTATAAATGCAGGTCATCTGATTGCCTGATGCCCTGAGTCACTGTTTTGTATGTTAGTAAAGGTGTAACTTGTTATATTAGATTACAATGATATAACAATATTATCTCTATGTTGCTCTGTTGTAGATTAGGAAGAAGACAAGTATAGGAGAAACTGATAGTAAAGAGAGAAGAGGAGAAGAGGAGGAGAACAGTGTGGAAAGGCAGAAATAAGGAAGTAAACAACAGAGTGAAGGAGAAAAGAGGAAAAGAGCAGGAGAACAGTGTGGAAAGGCACCTTTTGTGTCATAAATATCAGTTCAGTATTCAGTTGTGAGTAGACACTTACACAGACACTGATCCACTTACATATTTTTTATATGTTTTGACTTGGTAATTATTATTAATTACATCTTGATGATATTTACTAGCTACTGGTCTGGCAGCTGTCTTTGCACATGACTCTTAAATTTGGAAGAGAGATGTTTTTTCTCATGTATTATTCTATATTTGTGTTTTTGACACTGCTGTTCACTACTGACACATGATATTTGTGAGTGCTGACATTTTGATTTATTAACCTTTTGCAGGGGCGCCACCAGGGATTTTGGGCCCCAAAAGATATCACACTGGGTCCCACCATCAAACACAGGCAATGCCGACCATGTGCAGTTTCTGTAACCACACCTCTACCTGTGAAGGCTTCAACTCAGTCCGATACTAACTGTATAATATCTACTGACACTGAGCTGTGATAATATAACACTGTGTAGACATGCAGGAAACATTCTGCATACAGATAAAGTGTTTGTTTAATTATAAATTAAATATTCTATTAAAATCCATGAATGATATGTTAATAAAAAAAAAAAACTAATGTTCTAATATTTTTTCAGGGCCCCTGTCAGTCACAGGCCCTCAGAATTGTGCGGACTTTTTGCCCCCTAATGGAGCCTTTGACCTTTTGTGTAATAAAAGCTGGTTAAAATACATGGAAAAAGTACTTTTTTTATTTCATAATGATAAAATTTAATGATTTTTCACAGCTGCATTGAAAATGTCCCCGATTTTCATTTCAGAAATCTGGTCACCTTATGTAAGTTGCCATATTGCAGTGAGTTTTTGTTCCGGGCTACGTTGATGATCTTGACTGTGTCAGAGAAACAGAGGAGTCGGATCACAATGGCGCGGGGTCTAGCACTGTCTGCTGGACGTTGTAACAGAGATCTGTGAGCACGCTCCACTTCGAAAGTTTCCCCATCCATATCGAGTATCTTGGGTAGCCATTCTTGTATGAATGCCACTGTGTCCTTCCCCTCCACTCCTTGTGGAAAGCCGACCAGCCTCAGGTTTTTTCAGCAGGCTCTGTTTTCTTCGTCGTCCAGTTGTTCCCTCAGCTCTCTCAATTCACCCTCCATGTTTTTCCTGTAGTCATTCAGCTCAAGCTGCAAGGCAGTCAGGGAGTCATCAAACTCACACTGTTTTCCCTCAACGCACTTGACTCGGTTCCCAATGACTTCGTTTTCACTGACGATTTTCTTCATCTTTTCAGAAAGTTTAGTCAAATGTCTGTCAATCATGGACTCAATCCTTTGTATCCCCTTTTCCATCTTGGATATGAACCATTGTGGGGGTTTGTCAGCTAGCCCACCGCCGTTGCCGCTAGCAGTCGGTGTGGGAACTAGCCGGTTTTTATCTTCCCTCGTTGTTGTTTGCTTTTTTGGTGGCATGGTCTCACTTTCAGTGTATTCACTTGTAGAAGCAAGGATAGTGTCAAGTTATTTCACTAAAGAATCGGTAGAAGGCTAATTTCAGCAAGCTAGTGAGCGGAGGTCAGCACCATGCGTCTGCTCCCTACGCCTCCATAACCTGAGAGATGAATGTCACTTCTGTTCTACTTTCAAAGTATGAGTTATCATACGCTGTATGCAATATGCAAGCACTGCAAAAAGTTTTCCCCATATAGATAGATATTTCATAGATAGATAATTTTGGTATAATGGAAATGACCATAAATACCAAAATTATATACAACCACAAATATCAAAAACTGAATTATAAAGAACAGAAACAATTCTAGAATATAAATATAAATAAAATAAAGAATCAAATTATCACAAATGATAAGATATTGCTAATAAAAAAAACACAAAAATAAAAGTAAATTGCACAAATCCTATATCACACACAAGTAGTATGACATAAATTGTGTGATAATTTGGTAGTGTGACTCATGTGCATCATTATGCTCCTGCGCTAGATTCCTCCGCTTTTCCTACCTCAGGCTTTCAGTGTAGAGACCTGACATTTAGATCTGCAACAGATCAATTCAGAATATGGTCAAAACTTCCTGATGAAAACGAAAATGAATGTGCAGTTTGTGGTCTGAAGAGGAAGAGGTGAACGTGTCTTCTGTCATGTGTGAGACGGTGAGAATCATTTGACACGTTAACCACTGTACTGACATTACAGGAAACTATATGAGTTACTGTTAAGTCAGAGGCTCACTTTCAGTCTTTACTACATTCAAGCACAGGTACGAACTTTCAATCAGTCTTATCAGATTTATAAATAATTGTGTCATGTTATTGTTAAAATGTTTTATGTTTGTTTTAAATATCAGTATTGGTCATACTGTTGAATGGCAGGACAAAAAATATGAAAATTGTAGGAACATGACAATTTTTTTTTTAAGATTTATAATTTTGAGATTTTTAGTCTTTTTGGTGTGATTTACTTGTTTTTGATCATTTCTATTCTCTAATTAATATGTTTCTGATCATAAATCCTTTTGATGTGTTTTGTTCACTGTCACAGTATGACAATTAAAAACATTCAGCACATTTTGTACGTTGAATAAGTTTATTAATTTGTACCATAATTGTCAGTGGTTTCAATCAACAGTCTTATTTTTTTAATCATGTGGCATTGTGCATCTCATTTGCACTGAGAATTACACTAAAACATTTTCAATTTTGGTGTAATTTTTTTTAACTTACTTTTTTTTTTTACCTGTCACATTCTGCCAGGGCTATTTGTTTGTATTGGTTTAGTTCCTGTAAAACAATTGATTTATTTTTGGGCTTTTTTGCCTTTATTTGACAGTGTGTGAGGTAGAGGCTGACAGGAAACAGGGAGAGAGAGGGAGGGGAATGACCTGCAGCATTGGTCCCTTGCCGGAATCAAACCAGGGACGCTGCCTTTATGGCATGCTACCAAGGCACATTAGGTCCCGTTTTATTTTGAAATATTTTCACTTTGTTTGTTTCTGTTATCTTTACTTCCTGTGTTTTTCCATCTTGCTTGATTAGCCCATGTGTCAGACCTGTCTTGTTTCACTCACCTATGTCCAATTTGTAATTATCCCTTGAGTATTTATGTTCAGTTTTCAGTTCAGTCTTTGTTGAGTCATCTTGTCCAGTTTGTCCTTGTCCGTTCTGCCCTGTTCCACCTCCTTAGTTCTTTGTTGTCTCAGTGCTTCTGCTCTTTTTTCGTTGCCTATGCATTCTCAATAAATACCTTTTGTCAGTCCTGCTTTGCGCTCTGCATTTGGATCCACCTGCTCCCCTACTGCGACTCTCCAGCTATGGGAGGAAAAAAGTCAAAACATCCAGAGCCACGTAAGACTGTTTTTGAAATTTAAAGAAAATTGCTCATTGCTGCATGATGAGTGAATTTCTTCATGTCATGTATTTCTGTTCATTTCAGTTCCTGACAAACCATGGAGAGAAATAAACTGGAAGTGAGTGTTTCTGCACAAACTGCACAAATTAATCATGTTAAAATGAACTTTAGTCTATACTCTGATCTCATCTAACATAAAGTCTCCTTTTCTGAGCAGTGACAAACAGAGGGATCTGCAGTATGTGAAGAAGTACAAGCCTCACATTGAAGATCGGCAGCTCAGGATTCTTCTTCATGGACTGAGTGGCGCTGGAAAGTCCAGTTTCATCAACTCTGTTAAAAGTGTCTTAGAAGGCAGAATTTGTGCAGTGGCCTTGGTGGATAATAACTTTCAGAACTGTTTCACCAAAAAGGTATGAGGCATATTTGATCTGACAAAGTAAAAAAAAAAAACTCCCCAAATTTAGTGTCATAAAAACTTGATGAAAACTCAGCTGAGCCTCTTGGCTCCTTATTGTAACACTGATAATAAGATTTTCATTATTTAATTTCTCAAACCGTTCATTTGATCGACTCCACACTTGGCAGGTGGATTGCTAGGGGGAGGAAAGCAGCACAATTTAATATTAATCACCTTAAACTCTGAATGAACAAGTGACCAGTCACTCTGCTCTGCAGCTCTGTGATTGCATGTCATGATCAGAGCTTTATGTCCCTGCCATGAGAGAGATGAGGGGATGTTAACCATAAGTTGAGCTTTCTTGTGGGTTTTCCTGACTCATTTTTAAAAAGACGACAGAATGGGAGGGCAATCGTGCAAGCAATCTGTCTGGATTGAGGCCAATTGATTTATTAAATCCTTATTGCTTTAGTTAATGTTTGTCAATTGATACATATACTTTATGTGCTTCTTGAGAAATAGCAGACAACCAACTTGTTTTGAATGGGCACTGTACTAGTCATGATTAAAGTCAGAAAACTGTGCATCATATGCAAAAAAAGACAATTCAGCAATGCAGCTATTATTCAGAAAAGTGAGTTTTAAAAATATGTGGCAGTGCCAACATTACTGCAAATAAAATGTTAAAGGCCAACAGGAAATTCTAAATGCAGTTCATAAAATGAACATTGTGAACTGTTATAAAGCATAAAATTAGACATCACCTGCAGACGCACAGGAAGTTGTACAACAAGTGCTATTCTGCTGCTTCTGCATCTGTGGTAAAGATCTGGTCAAGTTTAAGCAACTACATCAGTATCTACTACTCCATTTTAAAAGAAAGAGAAACCAACTTTGAGTTCATACAAGAAGTTGTGTAAACCACAGTGTAAAAGTCACACGCTTCATATATCCATCCACACACGCTGACTTTGTGGTAAAGAACTTGCAGGTGAGCACAAGCAGTGGACTATCTGGAGGCCACTTGTCAAAAAATATTTTGATTCTTGAACAAATTCAAGTTGTCAAATCATGCCAAGGTTCCTAATTAGTGCTGTCATTTTTGTTCAGGGCAGACTTAAAGTGATGGTTCGGCGTAATTTCGACCTAGTGTCATAGGCACCATAAGGTCTATCTAATTAGTGCCTCAGCCCTTTTTTTCATTTGGTTGGAAAACAGTGGAGTTAGAGCCATCAGCTGAATGGCTTAGTACAGGTGCTATTGGGACCACTAGTGTATCTTGTAAAGTACCCCACTAATAATGCCTGGATTATTATCAAACACATCAAGTACACCAGGAGTTTATTAAAATAACACTTACCTGATGGCTTTTACTCTGCTGCTACTGCTAAAGCTGTAAACATTGAAATATCCTAAACATAACATGTTAATGTTTTTTACTTGCTTGCTCCTTACTAAATCACTCACTGTCAGTAGTACTTCCACAGCTTTCCTCATTTCATTATGGCAGATACATACAAGTGTTGAATGATGAACTCAGTAGACCTGCTGTAGCTGTAGTCTGTGTTTTACTGTCTGACATTAATGATGAAAGTTATATAGTGAAGCAGGCATATTTCAGCAGCCTTCGAGTGGCGGGTGCTAATTTTAAAGCCTGATAAATGTGTTTCTGTTGATCTATTTCTGGGAGTGGGACCTGAGTCCGAGAGCTAGTGAAGTCTTTTTTTAGTCTGGTACAATTTTCACGGAACACATCTGGCCCAATGTGTTGGGAAAACTTAACTACTCTAATACTGTTTACTATGGTAGCTTTGTATTGATGTATCAATTGTTTCTCTAATTATCACAATAACTGCTCTTTTCTCTGTTTGTGGCTGACAGTACACAACCTACAAGTTCGAAAAGAGAAACCGAAGCACCTGTTACCCTTTTGTCTTCAATGACATCATGGGCCTGTCCAAAGACAAAGGTGTCCTAGTGGACGACATCAAACTGGCTTTGATGGGACGTGTGAGGGATGGTTACAGGGTAGTTACTGCAAACATTTATTAGTAAAATTAAGATTTTGAATTGCAGTACCAGTCAAAAGTTCAGACACACTTTCTCATTCAAGTAAATGGAAAAGTGCCCAAACTTTTGTCTGGTACTGTATATATTTATTATATTTGATTATACATATTGCAGCTGTTTCAGTGATTTTCACTTTTTTTCAGTTCAATCCTGAGCGTAACTTGTCAGAAGGCGACCAATACTACAACACAGAAGTAAATCCCAACGATGAAGTGCATGTCCTGGTTTGTGTCATTCCTGCTGACAAAGTAAGTCTAATAAATGGAGAAGTTACAAGGAAGATTTTGGAAATCAGGAAAGCAGCCACTGAACTGGGTGAGAGCACAAATCAATGTGGTTGTTTTCTACATATATAATGCTTGAAAAACATTTGGAAGTAAACTTTTAACACTCACCTCCTGTATGTTTTAATTCAAATTCCTTCATCACAGAGAACAGCAGCTGTAGTCAGTTTAAATTTGTCAGTTTTGGGACTCATTAGTTTTCTGTCTGTTGTCTTGGTAGATATTCCTCAAGTCGCCGTTATCACCAGAATTGATCAGGCCTGTCCTGAGATCAAAGATGATTTAAAGAACGTCTACAAGTCTGTCTACCTGAAGGAGAAGGTACATTAAGTTCCTTTTTTAACAATTTTGTTACTGGTAGCTCACCGAAATTACAATTACACGTGGGGCGGGGGGGCAGGGCATGGGTGGCACACTTGGCACGCACCTCACCAAGTGAGCAACAGCTTCCAATGAACTAATGAGGAGGTGAAACATATATGTTCAGAGAGAAGAGAGAAGTACGATGTAATTAAACAGAGAGAAAAAGCCTGAATTACAATTTAAAGGGTTACTGTTCTTTTTAACAATGAATAGTTTAGATTTTACTTTTTTTTTTAAGTGAGCAGTGGCAGTAATGATAAACAATTATCAACAATACAAGAATATACTACAACTATATGCGCAAATCTCTGAATTACTTAGAGGGTGTGGCCAAGGAAGGTGTTTAAGACGTGCTCCGGTGAATTCAACAGCCTACAAAATCTGATAGAGCTGTAAACAGTGCCTTTATGCAGATTTTCAGCATCTCTAACTGAATATAAGAACATGCTGCTTATGAAGTAGTGAAAACACATCTGCGTATGATGAGGGCTGTACGGTGCTAAACTTTGGGACCCAGCAGTCTGAACAGAAAGCTCCTCACTATTAAAGCTTCTTCATCTAACAGTTTAACATTTAAACAAAGGCACGCCGTTGTGAAGAAAAACACATGAATGGGACTTTACGTATTACACTCACTGAATCCACCTTTGCTTCATCAGCCATTTCTAATCATCTGAAAATCTGCAGTAATCATCAAATCTCAGACTTCACTGAACCAGCTTCGTAGGACGTTAACCCTCAAGTTACCTCGATAAGAGAAAATCTAGCTTCGTAGTACAGGCCTCTGGTCTGGAGCAGGCTAGCCGCACAGAATAAATCTCCATGGTAATTTTGCTTTTGTGCAACAGAGTCCCGGCTTAATTCAGCCAGGATAACCACTAGGGATGCAACGGTACAGTTTTCCCACGGTTCGATACGTATCACGGTTTTGGGGCTACGATAACGATACGATTTCGATATTTTAATATTAAACTACTCAGACTAGCAAAGGCAATATTACAATGTAAAAATAATTAAAAGTAGCACAGATATAATCAAACCACAAACTTTTATTTAAAACAGTGATCAGATCAAAGTAAACAGCAAACATAAACCCACACAAATTAAATATTAAGTTAAGTACTAAAAACTACAACTAAAAATACAATTAAATGTAAACATAACAAATTGTAGCATCCATTCAAAATACTTGAACAAACCTGCACACTCCAAGGCAGTACTTGCCTTGGCCTCTTGTTCTGAATACTATAAAATGTGAACATTACAACAGTGTAAAGTGCAGCATCCAAAAATAACTGAGCAAGATGACTCAAAAACAGTATTTCCTTGACCCGTTATGAAAAATATAAAACGTTAACAACAAGGTAAAGTGCGGGCTTAATACAATCTGCTCACTGAAAAACAGTGCTTGACCCAGTATGAATAATATGTAAACAACACAACGTGACGCCGACGTGCTCCGTGCTCTTCCAATTGAAACAGACGGGTGATGGCGGCGTAGGTAACAGGTAACATGTTGGTTGTGTTACCTGTTGCGTATCCGACGCTTGCAAAGCAATGCTTGCACACAGTAGTCTGTTTGTTGACATTTCTTTTTCCGTCTGCATCGTAGTCAACGGCGTCTCTTTCACTCGCCATTGTTGCTGCTGCACTTCTCAAGATCAGTGCCAGGCGCTGGTCATGCCGCCTCAGAGCCAATCAGAACGTCCCTGAATAATCCCCAAGGAGCCAATCAGCACTGAGCCTGCTTTGGCCTGAACAATGTGCTGCTCTCAGTCATTGCTCCCAAGGGGATCACACAGCATGCGCGGCCGCATAATGTTTTGAATTTTTTTTTGCCATTTTAACGTACCGAAAATACCGTTCGATACTGTTGTGTATTGACCCGAACAGGGCGTACCGAACGGTTCGGTAAAATACCGAATATCGTTGCATCCCTAATAACCACAAAAATCCCAGCTTAATCCGCTATCTAGGTTATGTGCAACAGCCCTCTGATCTACTAACAAGTATTGTGTGTGTGTGTGTGTGTGTGTGTGTGTGTGTGTGTGTGTGTGTGTCCAAAGCCTGATGCATCTTATTCCTCTCTGCTGTACACCTCAGTTGTTGTTCAAAGTCTTAACACGTCAACGAGCCACATTACTGACATGTTTTATTTTTATTTGAAGACAATGATGACTCTAGTTTGTCTCGAGAGAGTAGTTTTCTTGTAAGACAGACACCACTAACCGCAGGAACAGTTTTGTTTACAGCTTCACTGGTTTGTTGTACTACTACATTTAACAACCTGCACATTTTCACTCTCAGGAAAGATGTTCCTTATATGGTTGATGCTACTGAGCATGTGCAAGAATGCACACGATCTTGACTTTGTGCTACAACTTCAGTAAACTATTTTAAGAGTTTGTGGATAACAACAAAAGGTCTACAGCATAGAGAAATAAGATATATCAGGCTTTGGATGAAAATACCTGAGATCATTAATCACCAGCCACATTTTTTTAAATGTCTGGTCAAAATCTTCTGTGTTTAATAAGGTCCATATTAGTCCAGTGAGCACAAGAGCCCTGGTTTACCTTTTTTTTTTTTTTTATTAATGTGCTGTCTTTTTTTCCTTAACATAGTTGGAGCAGTTCAGTGCAGATGTGGGCATCCCAATGAACTGCATCTTCCCCGTGAAAAACTACTCTAAAGAAATCAACCTGAATGATGACGTTGACTCACTGATCCTGAACACGCTGAGACACATCATCGACTTCGGAGATGAATTCTTCAACCACAAAATGAGTCAGTCTGAAGGTTCATACAGATATGATTGAGGACAGTATAAAAAAAGGCTGCATGTCATGACAATTGTGGTATCCAGCAAGATTTGAAACTGAATCTTCTATTATTTTGCTACTTGTATACAGTTTCAAACACTGTATTTGGACTCTTATGTAATACATTATAGTCTTTATGATAAATTAAGACTGATCGGTCATGTTGTTTTGCCTGAACATTGTTGAAACTGACTGTTTCCAAAGATATGAAATATCTGACTAAATTTGAAGGAAATGTGTCAAATGTACATTTTAGATAAGTATGAGCAAAAAGGTGTGCGTGGTTTGGGTTCTCCTGTTTTTGTTTTGCATTTTTTAACAAACTCCACCAAGGGTGCTGCTTTTTTTCTGGGACAGCTTCAGAGCAGATTGAGCCAGGATTTTCCAGTTATCCTGGCTGAATTTAGCTAAGACCCAGTTGCATAAAAGCAAGGTCACATAATTACCATGGAGTTTTATTCTGTGTTGTTATCTAACAGCCAGGCTTAATTTTTTCTGTCTCACTTGTTCAGTCAGTGGTCACTCCAGTTGTAAATGTTTTAGAGTAATTTCATGGTCTTCTGCATGTATTGTCTAATGTTTAGTAGCCTGCATTAAAATACCACAGATGCAGTCATTCAGTTAAGTAAGCCAACTGTTATTTTAATCGTAGCTAATGTTATCATTTTTATAATTGTTTGTTTGATAGTTATTACGGTTAGGCTTACTATTATGTTGTCTTTAGAAAGACTGCAGTTCATATTGCTGTCAGAAATTTGATGAATGTGTATTATTGCAGTTTGAGATGATCAGAAATGGTTGAAGTTGCAAAAGTGGTTTCAGTGATGTCAGTAACAAGTCTCATGCACATGTTTGTTTCTTCACAAAGAAGAGCCCTTGTTTGGACGATGTGAGATTTCTGTGCAGACTGCCACTTCTCAAGGGGAAGTAGAAAATAGACATTGACTGTAACAACTTGCTTCAGCAAAGCTCTGCTCTTTGTGTGGTTGCAAGATGCCTTGAAAGACATATTGGCAGTCACGCGTTAACCAGCTTTTCCTCAGCTGTCCAACACACCTCTACAAGTTAACACCTCTGTTAAGTTGCCATTAAAGTCTTGTCATTCATTTCTGTCCTCCTTTCTCTCAGATATTTTTGTCCTGCTCAGGAAGTAGTGACATAATTGCACAGCTTTTAATTCCTACATAGTAAACGTATAAAATTATCAGGGCAGCCCTGAAGAGCCTGAAAGCAGCCCTGGAGATTAGATAATATGGGCCAAACATGGGCTCCAGTACTGACCAGAGTGAATAGGATAAATCAGCCCAAAACTTCAGTAGTCTGAGCACAGCTTGAGCAAGCAGCAAAGCAAATACTTCAATCATCAATCATCCACATCCTATTAGCCTAACTAACATGCTAACAATGTGTGAGACAAGCATTAACTTATTTAAGTGAAAACAATTAATATCAACATTGTTTTCTGCTTCATTAAAAATATGTTCCACATTTTTTGAGGTGGTTAGCATGTTTAGATGATCTGCAGCAAAACAGTTCAGAAAGATAAAACTTCTTGATGAAGATGAAACTGAATTAGCAGTTTGTGGTCTGAAGAGGATGAGCTGTACGTGACTTCTGTCATGTGAGAGTGGGAGGATAGCGGCAAAGAAAAACTCCCCTTTTACAGGTAGAAACCTAAATCAGAACCGGGCCCAAGGTGAGAGAGAAAGAGAAATACACTAAATAATAATAATAATAATAATAATAATAATAATACAAGTCAGGATGTCAGGCTCAACTTGAATTAAAAGCCAATGAGCAGAGATGGGTCTTCAGCAGTGACTTAAAGGTTTTTCAGGTCTCAGCAGTTCTTATATGAATTGGAAAGCTGTTCCAGAGATTTGGGATTCACTGCAGAGGCTTGGTCCCATCTAGTTTTGAGGGTGGATCTCAGAACATCCAAGAGCATCTGGTTGATCGACCCTCGGTGCACTAACTAGAGAAGTTCTGCTAGATAAAGTGGTGTTTAGGGATCATGCTTCCTTTTACCAGTTAAAAGACAAGCAGCTGAATTTTGAGCTAACTGCAGACAACAAAAAGAAATATGATCCACAACCACATACAGAGAACTACGTTTATACAATTATAGAAGCATGAATAATTCTCTCAAAATCATGGGGTGATAGATAAGACTTTCAGCCAAGGTAAAGGCCTAACTGAAAAAATCTAATTTTTTGACAATTTAATTAATGTTTATCAAATTTAACCATCACATCACACAATGCTCTTTAAAAAATCTCTGATGTAAGAACTTAAAGGGCCCAGAGTACCATCATAGTCATCAAACAGGTCAGGTCCTTACATAACAATCTGTCTTATTTTCAATGAGATTGAAAACAATGTAAATCCATTCAAGTTTTGACATCTTCTAAACAGCACAGCGAAGGCTGCATTGAATCTTTACTTTTTGTTTTTATAGGCAGATAGACAGAGCTGGACAGTAACGGAGTACATTTACTTGAGTACAGTACTTAAAGGTTGAATATGTAGAATATTTATTAAAAGCTATATTTTTTTAAAATAATACAGCCACGGGGCGTTTTGAGGGGTACAGAATGAAAGTATTGCTTTTTCATAAAAAAAAAAAAAAAAATTTAGTCTGAATGAATATTTAAAAAAAAATTTGACGGGTTCGACAATGACGTTCTGACATGTTCTGTGTACACTGTACCAGCCAATTAGCGGCCGGATGTGCGGGTTGCCAGGGTTGTCTGTTGTTCCAGTGCAGTTACTGTAGGCTGGCACTGGGTGAAATGGAGTTGTAAACAAGCCGAGCCGTGTTGGACTTACTAAAACCAGCGTGTTTTGCTCTCAAGTACAACTTTTCATCACAAAACTTCGAAGGTAAGACAGAATATCTGTTAGTCGCTGTAAATAAATGGTTGTTTAACTTTGTATTCTTTGGCTGCTGGTTCACTGAGTTTTTGTCTTAACGCAATAATAGTGGTAGTGTTGAACTTGCCAGGGTCTTAGCTTTCATGTGAGATGCTATGTTTGTGTACCATGAAGTATCAGAACGGTAGCAATGGAAATGTGGAGACTGGAGAGTGGGTTGACTTTCTGACGCTATTCAGATTTTGATATTTGATCATTAATATGCTTGGTGTTTGAGTTGTGTTTGGTGTGTGTAAAAATGACGTGCTTGTAGCGGAGTTTCTCCTATTTAATTTGATGTGCAATATGACTGTATTGCTACATCATTAGGTGATCATCCCTATGTTCCCCACTTTGTATGTGACCGGGGAACATAGAGATGATCCCATCTACAGTTAGCCAGTTAGCTGAGTTAGCCACCGAGCTAGCAGCCGAAAGCCGCGATCAGGGAACATAGAACCTGGGGAGCATAGGTACGCTCCCCAGGGCTGTGTCTCAATTTGGACCCAACTGCGAGGCTGCATCCTCGAAGGACGCGGCCTTTGCAGCCTTCGAAGGATGCAGCCTTGAGGAACCTCCGAAGGACGCATCAACCGTTGTGAAATGAGACGGTCTCGCCTTCGAGGCATTTCCTGGTTGCGTCACCAGCTGTTCCCGCCCATAAGACGAGAAAGACGTCTCGACCGACACACGGTGAAAAAGCTGACAAAATAACAAGAGAGAAGAAAGGAGAAGAATAAAGGAAAGGAGAAGAAAGAAGGAAAACACACAAGAAAGACAGAAAGAAAGAAGAAGAAAGAAGGAAAACACACAAGAGAAAGAAGAAAACTGACAAGAAAGTAAGTAAGAAAGAAAGAAGAAGATGACGGACATTAAAAAATGTCTCATTTTGTTGTTGACCAACTTTTTAATGGAGGAAGAGGAGAAGCTCCGCCAGCTCTGTCTCCGCCGCCGCCGGCTCCATCTCCGCCGCATTTTATTATATATTATGCAGCTAAGAGGGGACCGAGAGGTAAACCTGTTATTTGAACCCACAGTAATGTTATCATGATGTTATCGTTAGCTGGTTAACAGTTAGGGTAATTAACATACCAATGCAATACCTTAATGCTAGACATATAAACTGTAGATAGGCACATAATGCCATACAACCTGAACAATTCATGAATAGTTAAAGAACCTTGACCATAATTTAATATTATTTTGGCATGAATCAAAACTAGATTGCGAAGCCTAGATAGACTGATAAGTGGATCGATATACAGGTTAAGCGTTATCTATCAAAGCTCTGAATTGAACTAGAATTATCTTGGAATGACTTTACTGGAATTATCTTATTAACCAGAATTATGTAGCTATTGTTTAATTAACATTTTTTCTTCTCCTGTTCTTCCCCTCCTTTCTCAATCCAGACCAGACATCCCTACTGCAGGATCAACCTGGCCGTGCCTGTCCTGGACAGATTCCTTAATAATGGAGACACCAGGCAGGACTTTAGGCTGAGCAGAGAGTCCCTGGCAGTGCTGCTGAACCTTCTCCACCAGGATCGGAGACATGGATGGGGTGCCACAATAGAGACCTTGGTGTTCCTTTTCTGGCTGGCGAGTGGGGCATCATACAGGGTGGTCTCACGGGTGTTTGGGATGCCTCGTTCCACTGTCCACCGCATCGTCCACCGAGTTACTGGGGAGGTGGTGGCCATTCGCCACAAGGTCATCCACCTCCCAAAGACTGCTGAAGACCTGGCGTCAGTAACTCGTGGGTTTGCAGGGCTGGCAGGACACAGAGCCTTTTTAAAGGCTGCTGGAGCGATCGACGGCTGCCATGTCAGGATCAAGCCACCAAGCGGCCCTGATGGTCACTGCTACCTGAACAGGAAAATGTTTGCATCAATTATCCTTCAGGCAGTTTGTGACCATCAGGGCCGCTGTGTGGACGTGTACGTGGGCTGGCCGGGGTCGGTGCACGACTCCAGAGTACTCCGGCACAGCCCACTGTACACACAGGCGGTTTACCCTCCTCCAGGGCACTTCATCCTCGCAGACAGCGGGTACCCGTGCCTCCAGCATCCACTCCCCCTCATCACTCCCTACAAGCGACCACTGCAAGGTGTGGGACCCCAGCGCTTTAATGCCCATCATTCCAGGGCACGCTCTATCATTGAGCGTGCCTTTGGAATGATGAAGACCAGGTTCCGGGCCATCTTCTTTAAAGCGCTGGAGGTGCATCACACCTTTGCGCCTCAGGTACGTCATCACACAACAGGATTCTACTTTACCTTTGAGTAGGCTACTGAAGTGAATCACAATTAATGAATACGTTTTTTACATTGCAGGTCATAACAGCATGTGCCGTCCTGCACAACATTTGCCTGGGGGTGGGTGACATCATGCCCCCAGAGGATGAGCTGCAGGACGCCATGGAGGAGGATGAGGGGGAGAGCGGCCTGGAGGCCGCCAGTGGTGCTCTGTGGTGGGACCAGCTGTCTGCGGAGGTGTCTGCCCTGGAGGAGGTTATCCCTGACCACGACTATCTTTAGTTGGCAAGTAACATCATTTTAAAGCCATTATTCCTATTTAAAGTGTTTTGTAGATAGTTTTGTTTGTTGTAATAACTTTATTTTTGTTATTATATTATATTACAATTCTTGCCTCTTTCTTAAAAATTCTTAGTGACATGGCAGCCGTCGATCAATTCAGGCCTGCAAACCCACTTGATGGACGATGTGGTGGACAGTGGAGACCAGACCCCCAAACACCCTGAATACCAGCCCAGATGATGTCCCACTGACCACAGAAGACAAGGTCTTCATTGTGGCATCCCATCCAGCCCAGCAGCACTGCCAGGGAGTCCTGCTCAGCCTATTACTGTAAATAATTGGGAAATTGTAATAATAAAAATCTGTAAATAGTTCTTTCAGATGTAATTTTGTAAATAGTTCAATGTTTCATGACTTCATAATAAAACAAAATATTTAATCCCTTGTTCTTCCTGAACAGCAGCACTTTCTGCCGTTTGTCAACCTTGTTATAAATTGTACTGAAGTTGTAAATACTAAATGGAATAGACGTGTAACAATGAACAATATTTTTTATTTAATAACATAAAACATCAAACTCTTCAGAATCAAATAATAAATAAAGAAAAATCATAAATAAACATAGTTCATAAATAAAAATCAAATACATCTATATAGATTTATATTTATTTTTCAATAACTTTCTCCAGGAGAGAGAAGAGCCTCTCCATCTCTTCCTCTTCCTCCTCCTCCTCCTCCTCCTCCTCCTCCTCCTCCTCCTCCTCCTCCTCGGCACTTGGCCCTGGTGTGTCCTCACGGATGGAGGCAATGAGGACAGGGGGGCAATAGATGGCCTCTGCCCCAGTACCTCATCCATGAGGACAAACCACAGCCAAGTGCCAGCAGTGGACTTGCCGCTGGTCCCCTCTCCTGTCCCTGGATATTTACAATCCTAAGGCAGTGGAAATCAATCATGTCAGCAATTTTCAGCAAAAGTATTTAGTAACAACAAACCTGTAGGCTACCTACTTTATATTTTCTTTTTAAATTGTCCCATTTTTTTTGGCCTGGTGGGGCTGGACCTTCCCCTCCAGGCCAATCTTTTGTAGTATTGCTCTAAACACAGAGGGAGCGCCGCACAAAGTATCTTGGGATATGGGAGGCCGCGAAGGATAGTAGCGATGCATCCTCGAAAAAGAGGGAAAAGAAGGCCGCATTTCAAGGCTGCATTTGAAGGACTCTTCGAATTGGGACAGCCTTCGCGCGGCGTTGTGACATAATCGGCCTCTAAATGCGTACTTCGAGGATGCAGCCTCGCAATTTGGACCAAATTGGGACACAGCCCAGGTTTAACTGCTACTCCCACTGGCATTACAATGTAATGTACCTCAGTGGTTTCAAGTCAGTTACAGCGAGGGTATGTTCGCTTCCTGTTTTCAAAATAAAAGCACCAACTCTATCGTTATGGTTTTCCTAATAATAAAAGGCAACGGGTGTTTTATTTTGTGAAAATGACCGGAAGTGCGTTACTCACTACGGCTAACTTGAGTGGCTCCGAATTCGCAGGAACAAAACTTTAAGCAGATGTTATTTGGACAAATTAGCGTCACATTGTGGGCTACTTTCTCGCCTAAAAAGGCGAGACATGTGGATAAAGTGGTATATTTGCAACAAAACAGTTCACAAAAAGACAAAACCTACTGATGAAAAAAAAAATAAAGTGCAGTTTGTGGTCTGAGGAGGAGGAGGTGAACGTGTCGTCTGTCATGTGTGAGACGGGGGGGATAATTTAACATGTTAACCACTGTACTGACATTACAGGAAACTACGTGACTAACTGTTCTTAGTCTGAAGCTCACTTTCAGTCTTTCACTTTGTACCAGAAAACACAGATATGAACTTTTCACATTTATCATTAAATGTGTGATAGTTGTTTGTTTTAAGTATCAGTATCATCTTATTGTTGAATAGAAAGACAAAACATAATTGTGGGAACATAACAAAATTAGGTGTATTTTACTTTAGTTGAATTTACTTTATAATTCATGTATGCTTGTTTTTTAATGTCTTTAATACATTTACTAAATTGTACCATACATTTCAATGGTTTTAATCAATGTTTGCCATTGGGGTTTGCCTTTATTGTACAGTTTGTGACAGAGAGGCTGACAGGAAACAAGGGAAGAGAGAAAAAAAAAAAAGAAAAAAAAAAGTGTGACATGCAACAGGAGGTCCTTTGCCAGACTTGAACCAGGGATGTAAATAATAATAGAATAAAGCGTTGTTGTTGTTGTTGTTGTTGTTGTTGTTATTTCACCAATTGATTTGCTGAGTCAAGTAATGATTGGCTATCACCTGACATTCAGATGTATGACATGGATGTGGGAACACATCTATTGTTTTTCCAACCCAGTTCAGATTAAACCCTGCAAACCGCAGCATGACGCAACCTTTGATGTAACAAACTGAAAATGCATTGGGTCTGTTCAAACTGTGCTGTAGGAGTACAGAAGGGAAACGAGCAAATCCAAAAGCAGCCACAGTTTTCACAGTGGGACTGTTTATAAGTCCATTTATTAAGATTTCATATTTTTACAGACGAGAAAGTAACGTACATTCCCAATACGTGGTCAGTTTATCAAAATAACACCTTTTTGTAAATCTGCTGCAACATTTTCAGACATGTGAAAAGCCAGCTGGTCATCTCGGCTGTTAGCAGCTTCTGATCCGATATCTGAGTGATAAAATGATCCAATGAACTGATCTGTGGAGTTCTTTGATTTAATGCTAGCCTTAATACAGGGATGCCAAACATAAGCCTGTGGGCCAGACTATCCGGCCAACTGGATAACTTTGCAAAGTATGAAAATTACAAAAAGTAATTCCAGTTTCCCCCCCTCCCCCCCCTGGGTACTGTGGCCCATGTTCAAAACACTGGAGAGAGCTGTTACTCCTCACCCCCTCCCTGCCAGAGTCTACTTCACGCGGTTTGCCAGTTGATGGACGTGATCCTGCATATCCTCCGCCGTATCAGCGGGTGCAGCTGAGTGCTGTATGACGCTGTAACCGTCTCCATGTTTCAAAGGCATCTCCTATACATACCCTAGTTTTGTTTCTCAAATTGTCACGACGTATTTGAGAGTCATAATGAGTTTTTTTGGTTTTGTAACATCAGACATTATCTGCAGTGTTCCTAGCTGCAGCTCAGTGGCACCTGGCAACCTGGCTGCTGAAACGCTACTGACTTGGTGATTGGTAGATAGGTGGTGGGTGGCGCATCAGGCCAAAACACAGAATGACAACAAACACTACTTGAGGGCTGCAACTGAGCTTTTCAATTGTGAATATTCTGGCTGGACTACTACTGTCAGTAATATCAGTGTTTGAAATTAACATGATTCCTTAATGTCTGGTGACATTTAGGGCCATTTTATGATTACTTGGAATATATGTTACGTACAGCTACTTTAAATTAGTGCTTTATTCTTGGGTATAATATAATAGGACACAGGTGACCCTCCAATGGACATAAAAATGCCTCTTAGGGAATTGTACTTTGAAAACCGTAAATGTCTTTGACCCGTATATTTGATTATACATCTTGCAGCTGTCATGATTTAAGTTGATTTAACTTTGTTTTACAGTTCAATCCTGAACGTAGCTTGTCAGAAGGCGACCAATACTGCAACACAACAGTAAATCATGATGAAGTGCATGTCCTGGTTTGTGTCATTCCTGCTGACACATACCATGTGAGACATGAAATTATTAAGAAGATTCATGAGGAGAGCAGCTAGTGAACTAGGTGAGAGCACAATTCAATGTGGTTGTTATTTTCTACATAACATCTTAATGTGGAACCAGTGCTTTAAGTGGAATAAAATAAGTTATGAGTCAGGCAGTCAGTATCAGCCGATTATACATTGTAACAGGTGGAGGTAGAACCCAGTAGCAGCACAAAGACACCACTGGGAGCATTGGTAAAGATTGTTCGTATTCGAGGCAGGAGAATACCAGGCAGCCGCAGGGACAGGCAGACGGAAACCTGGAGGTGTAGAGACAGAACTTGTGGAAGAAGGCTGAGGTATTTACCAGGGCAGAGACAAGGTAGGAAGGTCAGGGGCAGGCAGAGTCAGCAACAGGAGATCAGTCCAAAAACAAGCATCAGGGACGAAGAACAATCTAGCAATGTGTGAGTGAGCAGGACAGGCTTATAAAATGGCTTGATTACAGATGAGTTGCAGCTGAGTGCCCAGGTGAACAGAGTTGGCTGATGAGGTGGGTGTGGCTGACTGGCAGAGTGAAGCAGAGGTGGGGTGAATGGAAATTTACCAGCAGGTAATGAGAACTGACTGTGACATACATTTAGAATTTCTAAATTAAACAAAAGGTATGAAGACAATGCCAATTTTCACAAAAGTAATTTATTAAACAAACTACTTCCATCATGAATCATGAACGCCACAATTCAAACATAAATTTGAGGAACTTGAATCAAACTTGTAACTTTTACCTCTTGTACATATTCTAGTCATCATCTTTGATTTCTTTAAATATACATGGTATAAATAGTGTTTATTAAATGTTGCACTTTTTGTATATATTTGTATATATTTTAAAAACTGTCTTGTGCAAACGGTGCAGAGACAACTAAACACCTGAAAACAAAAAAATATAAGTGAGCATTAAGTTTAATTCAGTTTGACAAAAACAAAGTCCACCTGCAAACTTTATTTTTGGTAGCAACAGTTGTTGCTATAGTAAGAGACACTCTGATATGGAGAGGACAGGAAAGGGTACTGTCAGCTTGTGTGAAGTTCCGGTCCGCCATAAAAAGTCCTGGTACACCAGGGGTTAAAATCTAGAAGTGGCAGTACTGTATACCGGTTTGTACCGGCCCACTTAAAGCACTGTGTGGAACCAAACATGTTTAAACACTCGTCTTCAATTTTGTGACTCATCAGTTTTCCCTCTGTTGTCTTTGCAGGGATTCCTCAAGTCGCAATCATCACCAAAATTGATAAGGCCTGTCCTGAGATCAAAGAAGATTTAAAGAATGTCTATAAGTCCGCCTTCTTGAAGGAACAGGTACATTATTGTCAACAGACCTCATGTTTGGATCCAAACCAACAATGAATGGACCTACTAATGAATATTGTGTGTGTATCCAAAACCTGATGTACCACAAAAAACAGTGTATAAGTCACAGTTTATTTTGGGGGGAAGTTGTCTAAGTTGGGAAAAACACTTTTTTATAACAGACTGGTTTATTTGAGTGCACCAGTATATTAATTTATAAACACATATGTTACTCGAAGACATTCTCAATTTACTTTTATTTGAAACACAATAAAACATATTACACCTGAAACAGTGTTTCAGGTTAATGGTTAATTGTCCAGTAATGATTTGTTTAACAGAACTGGACCAGTAACCGGTTAACTCAGACCAGGTTTGGGTTAGGCTGAGTTTCAATTAAACCTTTTAAAATAACACAGTGACTTTACATATTTGATACAGTGTGTACCTGTGTGCTCATTTGAGTCCCAAAAACTCCTTATCAGAGCTGTTGCTGTGCACAAATAGACTCATTGAGTCATGCTTTTGCAAATTGCGCTTCAACATCAGTATGGTCTGTAAATACTGAAACATCACAGCAACTAGTGTCCCGAAATACTTCTGAACAACACACAATAATTTTTCCGAACAGCATACAGCAGTAACGGGTCATCAATAGTCTATCTATTGTCATTAGCTGCCGAAACAGCTGGAGCGCGCAGCACGTGCCTGACACCGCTCATTATGTTTACAGTTCTAGTTCTTGTTCTTAGTGTGGACAACCTTTTACATACCTATAATATTATGCAGATCCAACCTCTCTCTGTATTTTAAAGGTGAATAGGCCAGACCGGTGAATAAGACACACCTCACTTTTCAATGAAAAAAATATCGTGTTAAAGGTGCGTCTATGGTATTTTATTCCTCTGTGTTGTAGACCTCAGTTATTTTCCAAAAATTATTAAAAACACATCAATGTGCCACACTGCTGCACTGACAACATGTTCCTTCATGCTTGAAAGTGCTCCCTCTGGAGATTCCCTCGTTCTGCTGGGGGACTTCAACGCCCATGTTGGCAGGGACAGTGAGACCTGGAGGGGTGTGATTGGGAGGAACGGCCCCCTCGATCTGAACCCGAGCGGTGTTCTGTTATTGGACTTCTGTGCTCATCACAGATTGTCCATAACGAACACCATGTTCAAGAATAAGGGTGTCCGTATGTGCACTTGGCACCAGGACACCCTAGGCCGTAGTTCGATGATTGACTTTGTAGTCGTGTCGTCGGACTTGTGGCCGCATGTCTTGGACACTCGGGTGAAGAGAGGGCCGGAGCTGTCAACTGATCACCACCTGGTGGTGAGTTGGCGACGATGGTGGGGGAGGATGCCGGGCAGACCTGGCAGACCCAAACGTATTGTGAGGGTCTGCTGGGAACGTCAGGCAGAGTCTCCTGTCAGAGAGAGTTTCAACTCCCACCTCCGGGAGAGCTTCGACCATGTACCGGGGGAGGCGGTTGCCGTGATGGCAATCCCCAGACCTGCTGGTGGACACCAGTGGTGAAGGATGCCGTCAAACTGAAGAAGGAGTCCTATAGGACCATATTGACCTGTGGGACTCCGGAGGCAGCAGACAGGTACTGGCAGACCAAGTGGAGCGCAGCTAAGGCGGTCGCTGCGAGGAGTTCGGTGAGGCCATGGAAAACAACTTTCGGACGGCTTCGAAGAGATTCTCGGACCACCATCCGGCATCTCAGGACCATCAACACTGTGTACGGTGGGGACAGTGCGCTGCTGACCTCGACTCGGGACGTTGTGGATCGGTGGAAGGAATACTTCGAAGACCATAATGACTCCAAAATGGAGTAAATGTAAATTTGAAAATTGAAGAAGTCTGCCCTCCAGATTTTGATTTTGAATATTTACTTTTAATGATGCACTTTTAATGATTTTAATTATGTGTAGGCCTACTTTGAAATAAATGAATCCGTGAACTATGCAGGCCTATTTGAGTCCTTCCCATATTTGTGTAAAATAAAAACTAGAACACTTACAAAATACACAAATACAAAATTTAGCAACAGCTTAGCAGCTTTAAAAAAGTAAGCATAACATTTTTGTCCATTTCAGTGCACTCTCATCCTCTTCAGTTTTCTTTCTCAGCCAGCAAGTACCTGAACATACAAAAAAAACTACATCAGCTGCGGGTCTGAAATAAATGTTTTTTCTGGGGGAAAAAAACCCTATTTAATGGTATTGTTCTGACTTGTTTAATGTGACTTCTGTTGAGAAATACAAGCATTTGCAGGATTTTTGGATAAACAAATGAAAAAAATAAGTTAACAGATTTCTTGACTCTGTTAAAAGGTTATCCCTTAACTGTAATAAGCAGGTTCAAATTTCTGAAGTTGAAAAAGAAAATGCAAAGTCACTGCAACATCTGCTTTTGATCGGGGAACATAGGGATGATCCCATCTACAGTTAGCCAGTTAGCTGAGTTAGCCGTCGAGTTAGCAGATGAGTTAGCTGCCGAGCTAGCAACCGAATTAGCCGCCGAGCTAGCAGCCGAATTAGCAGCCGAGTTAGTCGCTGAGCTAGCAACCGAGTTAGCCGCGATCGGGGAACATAGGTACGCTCCTGTCTCAAATACTTACTACTAATTTGTAGTATTGCCCGAGTACTTGACTCTGGCGTTGCAGAGTTTACACACCCCATGGCTCTTGTCGTAGTCGTAACTGCCTTCCTTTGTTTTGAAACCAAAATATGCCCAAACATCAGCTTTAAAAGCTGCTGGAGCTGGCTGTAGCCTCTCGTCCTCAGGCATCGCCGGTGAACTGTTAGCGGTTAGCATGCAGTTTGCCACAGACTGGCACTCTCGCAGGATCTCATTGTTCCTTTGGCGCGGAGGACATAATGACTGCTGCCAACTAGCGGCCGGAGGTTTAATTGCAACACAAAAATTAACAAACACTGTGAATATTTGCATGTTAGTTGTCAAATAAAATATCGCGATATTTAAGTGTATCGATATTTTCTTACACCCCTACTTCTGACAGTCGACTTCTTCAAGATCCACTCTCAGGCTTTTGAACTTGGACACCCATAAATCTTTATCCGCTATGTCAGCCAGTTCAATTTCAAGATCGGGCTGACTTACTCTAGTGAATGCGGATATGTTCAGCAGGGATGGTTCGATGTCAAGGGGTGTGACAGGGAAAGAGAGAGTGTTTTTTTTCCTTTCTGAACTCCTTGAATCTTTCTCCAAATGCAGCTTGCATTGCAATAATTGCACAGTGTAAATAATCACAATTTATTTGATTGTTCTCTTCTTTGAACTCTCTCAGGGAGGGGAAGTGAGAGAGTGTACCTCTCTGTACATCTCTGGCAAACACTGTCATTTTGCGCTCAAACGCTTCCCTTTCCCTGGAGATTCTTATTCAGCATGTTTAAGTGACTTGTCATATCCACTATGAAGTAAAATTTTTCCAGCCAATCGAGGTGTCCCAGTTCGGGATAGCTGAGGCCTTTTCTTTCCAAGAAGGTTTTCACATGTTCCAGACAAGCAGCAAAGCATTTCAGCACGTCTCCCCTTGACAGCCACCGGACTCTGTTGTGCAGCAGGAGATCTGAATATGCGCTGTCAAATTCCTCTAACAATGAACAAAACTCTCTGTGGTTTAACCCGTTTGCAGTTATTTTATTCACTATCTTAATAACAAGGTTCATCACTTCCACACATTCGGGGGGGAATGTTTGAGCGCACAGTGCTTCTTGGTGCAAGATGCAGTGAAACGTCATCAGCTCTCGATCCAGTGACTTTTGAAGTAAATTCACAAAGCCCTCTGTGGGGGCGAGCATTGTCATCTTGGAGGGTAGAGTTCGGTCGCAGAGTGTGGAGATATGGGATTGCCACTGGTTGCAGAACCTCATCTCTCTGCATTGAGATGACGTCCCACACCATCACACTGCCTCTGACCAAGAAGGCAGAGAAGGTTTGCCAAATTTTTCATGAGCGCAACCCACATACATCTGCTCATTCCACAAATGCATGTTCCTTACAAATGTGGCACCATTTAAAAATTAACAGACTTTCCAACGGTATAAGATTTATTGCCAAGAAGCATTGTTACAACAAAGAAATAATTTACCAAACACAAATGTCTTGACTTTTTGTGCTATGTTTATATGAAATTGAAATGGGACCTAGAATGAGCTTTCAGAGAGTGATTGGCACTCTAGCTGTAGAAAGCAACACATCTCCACTACCTCTAAAAGATGGAGATAATTTAGATGGAAAAACTTACTCACATATTAAAAATAAATAATTAAGTTCAAAGCAACAATGCTATAGACAATGCAGGCAGGTGTACGCCAATCACTCATATATAATCTGGCCATATATGAAATTGCAAACATTTTGGGATGGGGTTACTATGCTCCTTGAAGAGATTCTATATTACAAGGTACCCAGCGAACCCCAAACTATGTTCCTAGGGTGGTTAACAGAGGACATTATTCAAAATAAAGACACCTATCTCTTCAAAATCTTGATACTGGCATGCAAATAGGCCATCACAAGGAGATGGTTGAAACATGACCCACCAAGCCCAAGACAGTGGCTGGACATTGTAGAGGAAACATACTCCATTGAAAGACTAACTATCTATGAATAAAAGCAAAAGAGACTCCCCTTCATGGTATAAAACCAGACAAAACATCTTCATAAATCACATGGTTATCTACAAATAATTGCAATTGAAAAAAAAAACTACTAACCCCAAAACTTTAGAAAGACAGGACAGTTTAGAAATTGGCCTGAAGTAACATAAGTGTCCAGTTTTGTGAGGATGTGAGCACGTTAAGATCTGCAAAAGGTCAGTTCAGAAAAAGGCAAAACATCTTGATGAAAACAAAAATGAATGTGCAGTTTGTGGTTTGAGGAGGCGGAGGTGAACGTGTCTTCTGTCATGTGTGAGACGGGGGGATAATTCAACATGTTAACCACTGTACTGACATAACAGGAAACTACATGAGTTACTGGGTTTAGTCTGAGGCTCACTTTCAGTCTTTCACTTTGTTCCAGTAAGACAACAACGGCACAGGTACGAACTTTCATTCACACTTATCTTCAAATGTGATTTATAAATTATTGTTTCCTGTGATTATTAAACTGTTTTATGTTTTAAATATCAGTATCATGCCTACTGCTGAGTAGAAAGACAAAACAAAATATGAAATATTAAAATATAGAATATATAATATTGATAAAATAGTGTATTTTACTGAAGTTTTTCAGTATTTAGTATTTTTACTTTAAAGCTCGTGATAAAAATGTTTTAACAAGTTTGTTTATTTCACTGACTGTTTACCTCTGTAAGCTGTGCACAGTGCACGGTATGTGTTTATATGCAAAGAGTCCTGTTGCCTCTGTCATATTCCTGCATTGTCTGCACCGATTGTTTAGATCTTTCTTGCAATGTCCCATTGCTCTGCAACTTCCGAGAAGTGCTGGGCTCATGTTTTGTTCAAGTTCCTCAGTTTTCAACTGAGCTAGATAATAAATAGAGATAATAGATAATAAATTCAGTGATTGATCACGATTGTAAAAAAATTAATAATCTAACAGCTGTAGGAATGTTTATTGTGTTTTTCTACGAAAGTATAGCTCGACAGCAAAACCTATATAATTTCTTTCTCTGTTTTATTCGCCAGCTATGGGTGCAAAACATGCTAAATCATCACAGCTACCACCACGTAAGACTGTTTTTCAAAAATTTTACAATTTAAAGAAAATTGCTCATTGCTGCATGATGAATATATTTCTTCATGATATTTTGTCTTTTGTGAACATGTGTCCTGTATTTATCAGTTCTCGAAAAACCATGGAGAGAAATCCACTGGAAGTGAGTGTGTCTGAACCTTCATTACACAAACTGAACAAATTAACTGTTAAAGTGAATTTAAGTCTATTCTCTAATCTAAACTAACATAATGTCTCCTTTTCTGAGCAGTGACAAACAGAGCGCTCTGCAGCATGTGAATGACTACAAACCTCACATTGAACGTCGGCAGCTTAGGATTCTTCTTCATGGACCGGTTGGAGCTGGAAAATCCAGTTTCATCAACTCTGTTAAAAGTGTCTTACAAGACAAAATGTGTGCACTGGCCTTGGTGGATAACATCTCTCATGACTCTTTCACCAAAAAGGTATGAGACAAGTTTGATTGTTTTGATAAAGTAAGGAAACCTTCCTAATGTCTCATATCATATAAAAACTTTGCAAACCTTTATGAAACAGTTCAGCCTAAGTTTAGTCTGACTGGTGAAGTTGCTTTGATTAATATTTTTGTCAGTTGATATACATATTAGTGCTTCTTGAGAAATAATAAGCAAACGCTAACGGACTGCAGTAATTTCTATTACAGTCAGTAAAATGAACAAGTAAATTAAACTTTGCATCATATGCAACACAACAGTAGGACAATACAGCAATGCAGCTATTATTCAGAAAGGTGAGTCAAAAAAATGTGTTGCAATGACAATGTCGCTGCTAATAAAATGTTAAAGGCTGACAGGAGGTTCTGACTGCTTCAGCAGCATAAGAGAGGCTCTGACTTCCTTAAAATGAACATCCTGAACTGTGAAAGCATAAATTTAGACAATTTATCTGCTGACATACAGGAAGTTGTACAAGACGCGTTATTCTGTTTAAACAAAAGACAAATCAGCTTCAAATCGCGCCACTTATAGCTAATTTTACTCTGAGTGTCTGAATCTCTGAGTCCTGAAGCTCACAAATAGGAAAGAAAACAAAAGGAATATGGAAGATGTGTTTAAAAAAGGTGAACTTTGGGTGATGTCATGTATGTCATCAAAATGTATCAGAAGGTTATCTATCAGTTTGTCCTCTCTCTTTTAATAGACTGGTGACCATGCTACTAAAGTTTCTTTTGTGTTTTGTTTGTTTTGGTAGTAGACAGATAAGGAAGTCTAGCTGTGAAGTGGCAGACTGCAAACAGATGACTACCCCTCCTTTCGGTCCTTTCCCTTTCACTCTCATACTGCAGAAAATTCGTCAGTGGGGAAAACACAAAAACTCCTCTGTAGTGTTTGGTTTCTCCAATCTGTAGAAACATGAACCCTAAACTAACAAAATTAAACTGATTAATCAGTCAGTATGTAGAAATACATATCTAATCTGATACTATGGTAGCTGGGTATTGATGTATCTATTCTTGCTCTCTAGTGATCACAATAACTGCTATTTTCTCTGTTTGTTGTTGACAGTACAAAACCTACAAGATCGAAAAGGAAAACCCAAGCTCCTTTTACCCTTTTGTCTTCAATGACATCATGGGCCTGTCCGAATACAAAGGTGTCCTTGTCGACGACATCAAACTGGTTTTGAAGGGACGTGTGAAGGATGATTACGTGGTAGTTATTGCAAACGCTGGAGACATTTATTAGTACAATTAACAAGATTATTTTGAATTGCAGTACCATTTAAACATTTGAATATACTTTTCCATTCACTTGAATACGAAAGTATGTCTGAACTTTTGACTGGTATTATGTTTTATATTTGATTATACATATTGCAGCTGCTATATTTACTGTAACTTTGTTTTTCAGTTCAATCCTGAACATAAGCTGTCTGAAGGCGACTATTTTTACAACACAACAGTAAATCCCAACGATGAAGTGCATGTCCTGGTTTGTGTCCTTCCTGCCGACACACCACGTGAAATGAGAGCTGAAATGATACGGAAGATTCTGGAAATCAGAACAGCAGCCACTGAACTGGGTGAGAGCACAAATCAATGTGGCTGTTATTCTCTACATATAAGATCATACTTAAAGTACATATTAAATCTTAATGTGGTACTAAACATTTTTAAACACTCACCTCCTGTATGTTTTATTTTAATTTCCTTCATCACAACAGCAGCTGTAGTCAGTTTAAATTTGTCAGTTTTGGGACTCATTAGTTTTCTGTCTGTTGTCTTTGCAGATATTCCTCAAGTGGCCGTTATCACCAAAGTTGATAAGGCCTGTCCTGAGATCAAAGAAGATTTAAAGAACGTCTACAAGTCCGCTTACCTGAAGGAGCAGGTATATTACATTCAATTTTAAAAACAATTTTGGCCATGTTAGCTAACCAAAATGACATTGTCAACACTGTCAATTTAAAGGATCATTCTAGTTATTTTCTGTATCTTCCTCATTGTCAACAAATGTTTGGATCTGAACCAACAATGAACTGATCTAACAAAAACTATTAAAAAACACATCAATGAATCACATCACTTCAATAGATGATATGTTCCCTCCATAATGAAGACAATGATAACTGTAGTTCGTTTCTAGAGAGGTGTTTTTCATGTGCAGGAATGCAGTTAACAACCTGCAGATTTTCACTCTCAGGAAAGATGATCCTTGTATGGTAGATGACACTAAAAATGTGCAGGAATGCACAACTTCTTGACTTTTTACTACAACTTCAGTAAATAATTTTAATAGTTTGTGGAGAACAACAGAGGTCTACAGCATAGAGGAATAAGAAATATCAGGCTTTGGATGCACACAAAATACCTGTTGATAGATCATTAATCACCAGCCACATTCTTTGAAATGTGTGATGGATTGATTATGTTTAGTCAATATCTTCTGTGTTTAGTAAGGTCAATATCAGAACAACTGATTTGAATGGTGCAGTGAGCACTAAAGCCCTGACTTACGTTTGAAATATGTTTTTTTTTTCCTCTTTTTTCACATAGATGGAGCAGTTCAGTGCAGATGTGGGCATCCCAATGAACTGCATCTTCCCCGTCCAAAACTACTCCGAGGAAATTAACCTGAATGATGACGTTGACTCACTGATCCTGAGCACACTGAGGCAAATCATCAACTTCGGAGAACAATTCATGAACTACAAACTAAATCAGTCTGAAGGTTCATACAGTTATGCTTGAAGACAGCATAAAAAAGGTTGCATGTCATGACAATTGTGTTATTATTCAGCAAGATTTAAAACAGAATGTTACACATTATTTTGCTTTTTTTTCCTTATTTGTATGCAGTTTCATTACTACATCTCCAAAGATACCCAATATGTCAGACTGAATTTGAAGGAAATGTGTCTAAAAATTCTGAACATTGAAAATATTGCGATTTGATGTAGTGTTGTGTTTCAATCATTTGCATGGATAATAAATCTGTTGTTGAAATGTTAGCGCAAATGTGATGATTATTACTATTAACATTTTTTAAGTGATATCTGAAGGTGAAACTGTTGAAGTCATTTTATCAGTTTTCATCCATTATCAAGGCAACAGAAAAAGCCATTTGGAGCAATCAATGCAAAAAAGGTGTGTAGGACACAAACACAGCGGTGACAGACAAAATGTAAGTCCAAGACAAAGCATGTCAACTCGAGACAGTCCCAAGCAGCCACCAGATGAACTGTACGTTGACACTATCATCAAACAATATGCAAATGCCGAAAGGCGGAAATAGGAAAAGAGAGGCACAGACTGAATTGTAAAGTAGATGTCCAGGCTAATTTAATACCAGCCAACACATTCCACATTCCATAATAAATAATAATAAATTTAGTTATATAGCACCTTTTTAAAAACAGAGTTTACAAAGTGCTTTGACAGAAGAGGCAAGCAAAAGCATTACAATACAACTTTCTTGGCATTGATACTCATCACAGGTTTTTCAGTGGGTGGCGCTGAAACTTACTTCAGTTCATTGACTGATGCCCACTTACTTTGAGTTATACACTATCTTAATTACAATACTGTTTTGTGACTTTTGTTACTGTATTCTTTTCTTTTTAAACAATAATAATGATAAAAGTGTAATACATTTAATCACATATAATTCAGGGTATATTTATCAGATCAAATGAGCTTATTCACTCAGTAAGTGCAGAATCACATACACTTCTTCTTTTATCATAATGCCCTCAATGCTGATTATCTTTGGTAAATAACAATCAATAATTAAAGCTGCAAGCAGCGATGATCGGGCCCAAGCTCCCCCGCCACGCCACCACTTAGAAAGACTTGCCGCTACGCATCTTCAAGGTCTTGAGATGACACAGAGTCAAAATGAAGTCGGTCGGATTAGGAGGAATGTGCCTCTTTATGTGATACATATATGTACCAAATTTTGTTAATCTACGTCAGGGGCTCAATTTTATTAATCTTCTACAGGGTGCAGTACCCCCGTTTGGCCAGCAGTTCCTGTTTAATGGCGAAACATCAAAATTCCTCACATCGCCACGAAGCAACCAAATCCCTAATCAGAAAGTTTTTGATAACTTTTCATCTCCAATGTCTCAAGGTCCCCTCTAGATTTCAGCCTTGACTTTGGAACAACCAGAAAGGTCCCACCTGAGGATCTAAGGCTGCGGGCCGGCCAGAGGCGGTTCTGGCTGGTTTTGCGCCCTGGGCGGACCGACTATCGGCGCCCCTCCCAAATCCTTCATCACACAAAAAATAAGATAAATAAATGAAATATAGTATGTAAACACCAAAGTAAATTACACACATCCGTCATCATACAAATGAATAAAATAAAATAAATAAATGAAAAATACTAATAATTAACGTAGGCTAATCTGACAGACTTTCACCCTTTTTACAACTGGCATTAAAATGTTTTGGGGGTGATTAGATTGCTATCAGGGAGTGCTTGACCACATGAAAGTGCAGGTGTAAAGTTATTTATTTATTGCATTTTCCAATAACTTACATGTAGCTATAACGGGTCTGTATTAATTTTATAAATGTATTACTATTTATTTGGAAGCAGCAGTTTGTGTTGTGTGGCCTGGGCTCATAATCATCGCAGGTCAGTCTATCCCCCGCCCCCCCCCCCCCCCCCCCCCTCTTGCTTTTCCTCTGAGAGTGAGACTCACTCACAACCTGCTCACAGCCTCTGCAGTCGCAAGTTGATCCCCCCCGCCCCCTCCCCTTTGCCTTTTCTTCTGACACACACAACCTGTATACATGACTCTCAGCAGCAAGTTGATGTGATAGTAGGGGCGCCTCATCGCCCACTGCACCAACCTGATGTGGAAATGAGCGGTATTAGTCTAAAAAACTGGCGATTTTTTTTTTGAGGGCGCGCTTTTCTTTTTTGAGGACGGACTTTTTTTTCCTTTTTTTTTTTTTTGAGAGCGCTTGTGCGCCCCCAAGTAGATTGCGCCCTGGGCGGTTGCCCACATTGCCCTTAGCAAAAACCGCCACTGGGGCCGGCTCATATGAAGTCAACATGTCAGTTATGTAGCTTGGAGCTAGACCCAGACCCAGTGCTTTAAAAGCGATCAGTAAAATCTAAAAATCAATACTAAAATAAACGGGGAGCCAATGAAGAGAAGCGAGGATTGGGGTGATGTGGTGTCGTCTGTTAAAACCAGTAAGAAGTCTAGCTGCTGCATTCTGAACTAGTTGGAGGCGAGAGAGACATTTTTGAGGTGACCCGGAAAGGAGAGAGTTGCAGTAATCTAAACGGGAGAAAATGAAAGCATGAATAATTTTTTCCAGGTCAGAGTGGGTGAGCGTCGGCTTGAGTTTGGAGATTGTTCCTAATTGTAGATAACAGGACTGGACGATTTTTGTGATATATGAAACTGAATTCTGAGTCAAACATGGCTCCAATATTTCTGGCAGTGGGCTTAATGTTTGCAGACAAGGGACCAAGACTGATGGGATTTTTTGTATTTGGGGGACTGAACAGTATTATTTCTGTTTGGGAGTTGTTAAAGGGGCTATATGCAAAATACAGCTTTATTAGCGTTCAGGAATCAAATTTTTGCTATGTTAACAACAGTTCAATATCTAAAACGATCAACATGCTGTCTTGATACAATGCCATCAGACTTTTTTAAAACTATTGTGAACTCTGTCCAAACAGATTTGTGACAAGCAGTGGCGGATTTAGCAATTTGGGGGCCCAAGGCGAATTTAGCTAGGGGGCCCTTCAAATCCTTACTTTTAACAAGGTTTTAACTCTGCGCGCTCACATAAAGGGGAGGTGTTTGCAGCGTCTGACCAATCACAAACATGGAGACACCCTGCAGAGCAGACTTTACCATGGACGAGCAGACAATTATTCTTCAACAATATGAAGAATTAAATCACATCATCCAGGCCAAAAGCAACACTGATGATGCAGCAAAAACCAGGAAGGAATGCTGGCAGAAAATTGCCGACTCTGTTAATATGTAAATTCATGAGATCATACAATATTAATTTATCGGACAATATAAACGGACAGCACTCTGATCACACAATGCCACTTTATTACGGCACAGACGTTTGGGGCAGAGCGCTTCCTCAGTGCCCTTCCTTTCATAGAGACATTAAGTTAGTTTAATATTCAACATTCAAAATACAAACCTATTATGCGCTTCAACCATTTGAGTGAATGATTTCAAACCAACTGTATAACATACAGAATAATATCCCTCATGTGCCACAAGGATTATTTTACAAATATATATTTTCGTCAATTTTTTACAATTACAATAAATAAATACAGTTATTATGCTCCCTGACACTTTGATCTCAGGATGTCAAACCTACAGAATAATATCCCCCACGTGCCTCAATGATTATTTTTTAAATATATATTTTGGCCAATTAAAAAATTGCATCTATCACTAAAAGCTCTTTCTCTCCTAAGCGCTCCTCTCGCGATCCACACCAATGTTGACAGGATCTGTTAAGAATGGGCAGGTCATTTTCTAAGAGAACTGATTGGTCAGGAGGTGGTGCTTTTGTACTCATTGATCTCTTATCCAGAACATAACCTGCTCCGGAGCAGGTTAGACGTTCAGCATAAGTTACCATTACCATTAGTACAGGCCTCAGATCATCTCCTATGATGACAACACTTTCGTGGTGGTCAACAGAATCAGGACTGCTACTCACCACCTCCTCATTGTTGACATCTCTTCTGTAAGCGCTCGAGCATGACGCGGTTACTATGGTAACCTCCGCCCCTTCTGAATTAGCCGGTGCCTCCTGCTGCTCCTCGACAACCGGCGTTGTAGTCGAAACATTAAAAAATGTTGTCAACTTCGGGAGTGCGTCATTTTTTGATTTCGCCTCCTCCCGCTTCCATCTTTTGGTGGCACCACTTGGGTAGTTTCGCTTCATTTTCCAACTGTTATCAATTTCAATTTCACTGCTCACGTAACGTCTTCCAAACTTCCCTCCACTTCCGTCACATAAGTTTGGAACTCTCGCGATCATGGCCTGGATGGAATAGTCCATTATAACACGAAATGGGAGGGGGTGTAGACGGATACTTTATTTCTTTGTATTTTAGTTTGTTGTCTTTGTTTCCGATTTAAACATACAAATTTACATTTACATTTAAAAACGCAATGGCTGGGGATCACTGAGGGCCCCGATTCCCAGCTGAATGGAGAGTGGGCAGCTGGTCTGGGGGCCCCTGCAGTTCGGGGAAGTTGGTGGGGCCCCAGGCAGTTGCCTACCTTGCCTCTATTCTAAAACCGCGTCTGGTGACAAGTAATAAATAGCTCACTTAAATCAGGTGTGTTTCCTAAACTCCTAAAAGTAGCTGTTAAAAAGTAGCTCTTAAAAAAGAGAATGCTGGATGCTTCCATGTTAACCAACTACAGACCTATCTAAAATCTTGCTTTTATAGCCAATATCATTGAGAAAGTGGTTTTTAATCAACTCAGCAATTTCTTGAACTCCAGTGGCCTTTTTGACAAATTTCAATCAGGCTTCCAACCTAACCATAGTACAGAAACAGCTCTTATTAGAGTGTTAAATGACATAACATTGAACACTGACTCAGGCAAGGTGTCAGTTCTGGTCCTGTTGGATCTCAGTGCGGCGTTTGACACTGTGGATCACAGTATACTGTTGAATAGGTTGGAAACTTGGGCAGGACTCAGCGGAACAGTCCTAGACTGGTTCAGGTCCTACTTGGAAGAGCGGAGTTATTTTGTGACCATTGGAAGTTATGAATCTGATCGAGTGGCTATGACATGTGGAGTTCCTCAGGGGTCAGTTCTTGGACCCCTTCTGTTCAGTCTATATATGCTGCCTTTGGGTCAAATTCTGCAGAACTCAAATGTAGACTATCACAGTTATGCAGATGACACACAGATATACCTAGCACTGTCCCCAGATGACTACAGTCCAATACAGTCATTGTGTCACTGTTTAGAGCAAGTAACTAATTGGATGAACCAAAATTTCCTTCAATTAAATCAGGACAAAACTGAGGTAATTGTTTTTGGCAATAAAGAGAAGAGGATTGCTGTCACTAAACATCTCGAGTCACTCTCTCTAAAAACTACGGACCAAGTCCGAAACCTTGGCGTGCTGATAGACTCAGATTTGACTTTCAGCAGTCACATCAAATCAATCACCAAAACAGCCTTCTATCAGCTTAAGAACATATCTAGAGTGAAGGGTTTTATGTCTCAAACAGACCAGGACAAGTTGATTCGAAGCTTGATAAGCGCAGTTTCAGGAGCGGGAACACACACCAATTACACCCCTTCCGGCTCCTATATAAACAGACCTAACAGCTTCCCCCTCGTTCACTCTCGCTTTCGAGTTTCACGTGCAGGCAGTCTCAGTCAAGCTTTCATGGTCATCCCAGAAACAGATCGTACTTCCCGCATCGCATCAACAAAACTTGAACAAATGCTACGATTACTACTCCAAGAGTGAACTCACCACGGATCACGAACTGCAGATCAACCCGTCCGACTTCACTGAAGATTCGTGGGAAACCGGTTCTCGTCTCGTCACAAAGCAGCAGACCGCAGCCGAGCGCCCCGCGGGGCACATGCTGGCCTCGCAGGCACATGCCGGCCCCGCAGGCACATACCGGCCTTGCAGGCTCCAAACCCACACTGATGTGACACTCCCGGTAGATCTCCGGCTTCCTCTCCTCCACTAGCAAGGGCAAAAACCAGGGAAGCAACGCACAAAGCCGCTGGAGCAGCAGCTTCAACTCTCCCCTCCTCAACCGCTTCAACGGTCCAGATAACTCTCCACCACACCGGGCTCGCACTCTCCGTCCGGCCGCCTTTACATCCACAAACGGACCCCAACATCAGCGACCGAACTGCCAATGATTCCTGCATAGGATGCATTCCCTATCAACCTCAGCCACATTAAACTAAAGCTTCATTGTTTACTCAGCATCAGCAACAGCAACCGGCGCTCCCGCCTTCCGGGTGCGGCACGCGTGACGTCACAGAGCCCCGTAGCCCCACGGCCACAGCGCCCCCCGGCAGGGGCCAGGTAGTATTGCGCTATTCATTCTACTCAGACTTGTCAGTATTATCGTTTTGGTGTCATAAAAGAAAAAGAAGGAAAATAATTAAATTAATTAATTAATTTAAATAAATAAATAAAAGTGGCTCCCGAGCAGCAGTCCACAAACCAGTGGGTCTTCTATACAGTCTATGGCATTATACCAACGGCATCAGTCCTGCATCATACGTTATCCATCTCCACTACTTTGTAGTAAAGATTCATAATTAATTTAAAGTTACTTCCACATTGTCTTTTCCATATACCAGCTGGAAGCTTCTCGCGCAGCTACTCTAACGTCACTTTGCCATTGCACACCGTTACACGTGCTTGAACATTACAAACACCAAGTTGCACGTTGCCAGCATTTCGAGTCAATCGTCATTTTAGGCATCATCTGCCATTAAATGCATCGTATTGCACGTTACTAACACAGTTATCACAATACTAACCGAAATCACTCCGTATCGTCCACGTTAAAAGCTGGATCGCAAGCTACTAACACAATTTATCACAAATACAACTAACCTGAAATTGCTTCTATATTGTTTGAATCATAAACCCCCTTCCATCCTTCACTCCAACCGCAGCGCCGCTCCGAGACAGGCACCGGGATGCCTGCGACCATGCTGTTTTCTAAATCCAACAGCAGCACATCGCTTAGTCGTCTACATCAGGCACCGGGATGCCTGCGACCTATGCGGTTTCTTACTCCAGCCACAGCATTTCGTTTAGACAGGGACATCAGGCACTGGGATGCCTGCGACCTATGCGGTTTTCTAACTCCAACCAGTGTTCCGCTTAGACGGGAACATCAGGCACAGTGATACCAGCAACCATGGCGTTTCCTCACTACGACCCCAGCGCTTCGCTTAGACAGGGACATCAGGCACCGGGATGTCTGTGACCATGCTGTTTTCTAAATCCAACAGCAGCACTTCACTTAGTCGTGTACTTCAGGCATAGAGATGCCTGCGACCGATGCTGTTTCCTCAAATCCAACAGCAGCACAGCACTTGTTTAGACAGGGACATCAGGCACCGGGATGCCTACGACCCATGCTATTTCCTTAAATCTAACAGCAGCACTTTGCTTAGTTATGGACATCAGGCACCGGGATGCCTGCAACCCATGCTGTTTATTTGTCCAACCACAGCACTTCGTTCCAACGGGAACATCGGGCACCGGGATGCCTACAACCCTTGCCGTCCCTTCATTCCAATCACAGCACTTGGCTTAGGCCAGAACATCAGCACCAGGATGCCAATGACCCTGCACCACTTCAATTCGGCCAGGATGTTTGATGTCAGTGACCCCGCCGTTTACTCAACCCTCATCAAGGTACCAGGATAACCCATAATTGACTACGCTGATCCCTGCAGCTCATTTCTCCCAGGCAGTGACACCGGGATGTCATTGCCCCCAAGTGCTACTCCCGCAACTTCATCAGACAGAACAATGCATCGTTCTCCGCCAAATGGCCAGCTGAGACCACCCCCTTTCACACGTTTAACGTAAACTACCTGTCGTTCTCTCTCGTCACTTCGACCATTTCATTATCAACGCCCCTTTCATATGTTTAACGTAACCTACACTTCGTTCTATCTAATCACTTCTACCATTTCATTATCAATGCTCCTGTCACACGTTCAAAGTAACATATATATGTCGTCCTATTTCACCATAACTATTTCATTATCGACGCTCTTAGAGCCACCTGCGGTCTATCGTATCGTCCTGTCGCTTCTGTCTTCCTTGTCACGGAACCAATCCTGTCTCGCAGAGCTTCGCTTGTGGTTCCATCTCCTCTCTAGCTGGAACGGTATCTTCTTCTTTTATGATGATCAGCTGACTAACTCCCTTGACATCCAGCTACACTGATGCCGCTCCTTCTGCTGATTTTGGGGGTTTCTACAACGGTAGATGGTTAGCATCAGAATGGCCCCCAGAACTCATGGACAATTGCCAGGTCGCTTCCTCCTTCTCTTCGAAATCTACCCCGTAGTAGCCACCGCTGTTCTATGGGGACACGAATAGTCTAGTTAATCCATTCTTATACACTATGATAATCTCAGTCGTTGAAATCATTAACCAAGGTCGCTCCAACTCCTTTTCAATCACGCCATTCATGCGTCGCTCACGTGGCACTCCATCACTAACCAATATCCTCCGCGCCGCCTACGTCCCAGGCCACCATAATACCATCGCTGACTCTCTCTCTCATTTTATGTTCCAGAAGTTCAGAAACTGGCTCTGCACGCCAAACCGCTGCCGACTTCAGTTCCTCCATATTCTGCATTGACTTCAATCTGTAAATCCATCTTTAATACTCCTGATCTTCGAATTCCAAACTACAATATTAACAGCTTATCTTCTACACTCTCCTCCAACTGGACAGCTTGGAATAAGTTCCAACACTTTCATGACCGACACAACATCATCTCCCCCTCGTTCTATCTCACCACTGTCATCTGCTACATCACCCATGCTCATTCTGCCATGAACATAAAACACCTACTATCAAATCCTACCTCAGCGGTACTAGTTTTTCTCCAAACTAATCACAGGTAATCCCAGCCCAGCCATAAACCATCCCCAAGTAAGTCACTTCTCGCTGGTCTCGTAAACCAAGAACCAGCCAAACGGCTTTCTCTTACCGCCGAACTGCTGTCCACTTGCTTACACACCATTCGCTGAGGATACCAAACTCCTCACATCGCCCTGACCCTCAAAGCGATGTTCATATTCCATATTCCATATAGCATCTTCAGTTTCCTTGGATGCTCAGAATTCACTGTGTCACCATCACACTTCGACCCGTGCTGTCTTGCTTGTATCTTGGACTCTCACTATTGACGCTCATTAACGTATCACCGCTATATCTGCTCAGACTCAACGATCTAAGATCCGCACGAGCATGTCTCAAATAATTGGAGGTTTTTGGGGGTTCGTCACTGCCCGGGCGCAGCGGCGGATCCTTCGTCCGACCTCCCCACACCGCATCAAGAATCACCGTATCAAGAATCGTTCCGCATCAAGAATACACAATTCATTCAAATTCTGTCAATAAATCTGTTAAAACGTATCTCGTTGGTGATGTGTTCCCTGCTTGTGAATCATGCTTTCATCTCAAGTAGACTCGACTACCGTAACGGTCTTCTGACTGGACTCCCACAAAAAAGCATTAAACAGCTGCAGCTCAAGTTTTAACCAGAACAAAGAGATCTGAGCACATTACTCCAGTTCTAAAGTCTTTACACTGGCTCCCAGTCAGCTATAGAATAGATTTTAAAGTTCTGCTACTGGTCTACAAATCACTGAATGGTTTAGGTCCAGAATACATGAATGACATGTTAGTAGAATATAAACCCAGTAGAGCTCTGAGATCTACTGACTCAGGTCAGATAGTCGAGCCCAGAGCTCTGAGATCTACTGACTCAGGTCAGATAGTTGAGCCCAGAGTTCAAACTAAACATGATGAAGCAGCTTTTACACAACTGGAA
Organism: Scomber japonicus; assembly: GCF_027409825.1. Classification (NCBI taxonomy): domain Eukaryota; kingdom Metazoa; phylum Chordata; class Actinopteri; order Scombriformes; family Scombridae; genus Scomber; species Scomber japonicus. The sequence continues at coordinate 7,854,394 of NC_070594.1, read as the reverse complement.
CAAACTACCAGCAGAACTGAAATCATTTTAAATCCAGGTTAAAAACATTTCTATTCTCCTGAGCTTATGATTGAGCTCTTATTTTAAAGTACTTAACATTTTAATCTTTCATTTGCACTCTATGTCCTTTTAATGATTTTAAAGCTAATCATTATTTTATGCTGCAATCATATATTTAATGCTCTATTCTAGCATTTTATTTCTCTCTTTGGGCATGGTGGCTTGGTGGTTAGCACTGTTGCCTCACAGCAAGAAGGTCTTGGACTTGATTTCTATGTGGAGTTTGCATGTTCTCCCTGTACTTGCTCTGTGCTAAAGTTACCTTTCATTGTCAAAAATATGTAAGTTAGGTTAATTTTCCTGCCAGTGCATTAACTGAAATAAGCTAGTTTTGAAAATTGCTTTTAAAGGAGTTGTCAAAACACAACGCATCCAAGTTCTTAACAAAGGTTCTGTTGTAAGAACCTAAAAGGCAAAGAGTACCATCAGAGTCATTCAACAGGTCAGGTCCAAATATAATGATCTCAGTCTTAGTTTCAGTTTGAGACAATTTAAATCCGTCCCAGTTCTAACATCTTTTAAAGACTTCTGCAAATGCTGCATTGAATTTTTACCTTTTCATAGGCATATATATTTGTATACTGTCAGCAAAACAATTAAATGAATTTTATATGTTTTCAAGATGGATCCCAAAGACAGCATATGATGGATGGAGCCCAAAATGGGGCCATGAGGAACCCCGCAAGTAAGTGAGGCCACAGTCAAAGAATGTTCACCTAGATGAACCGAGAAACTCCTATGTGTCAGGTATGACTGAAATCATTTGATGTCATTACACTGTTCAAGAGATAATAAAATTATCCTATGATCCACAGTGTCAAAGGCTGCAGTCAGATTCAGAGAGTTAGATTCAGAGTTCCCTGAATCAACAGTAAAGAGAAGGTCATTACAAACTCTTTAAAAAGGCGTTTCAGTACTATGGCGTGTTATAAAACCAGACTACAACTTTTCATAAATTACATGGTTATCTATAAATGATTGCAATTGGATAACAACTACTTTACTTCTACTACTTTAGACAGAATGGGCGGTTTAGAAATTGGCCTGAAGTTATAGAGAATAGAAGAGTCATTTTGTGAGGATGAGAGCACGTTTAGATCTGCAACGGATCTGAAAACGAAAATAAAATGCAGATTGTGGTCTTAAGAGGATGTTGGTCTGAATAGGGTAAGGTGTACGTGTCTTTTCCCCATGTGTGAGATGGGAGGATAATTTAACATGTTAACCACAGGAGACTACGTGAGTTACTGTTCGTAGTCAGGGGCTCATTTTCTGTCTTTAACTTTGTTTCCACTAAGACAACAACAGCACAGTGGGGAGAACAAGTATTTGATACACTGCCGATTTTGCAGGTTTTCCCACTTACAAAGCATGGAGAGGTCTGTAATTTTTATCATACTGTAGGTATCTTCAACTGTGAGAGACTAAAAGAGAATCTAAAACAAAAATGCAGAAAATCACATTGTATGATTTTTAAGTAATTAATTTGCATTTTATTGCATGACTTAAGTATTTGATACATCAGAAAAACAGAACTTAATCTTTGGTACAGAAACCTTTGTTTGCAATTACAGAGATCAGACATTTCCTGTAGTTCTTGACCAGGTTTGCACACACTGCAGCAGGGATTTTGGCCCACTCCTCCATACAGATCTTCTCCAGATCCTTCAGGTTTTGAGGTTGTTGCTGGGCAATACCGACTTTCAGCTCCCTCCAAAGACTTTCTATTGGGTTCAGGTCTGGAGACTGGCTAGGCCACTCCAGGACTCTTGAGATGGTTCTCACGGAGCCACTCCTTAGTTGCCCTGGCTGTGTGTTTCGGGTCGTTGTCATGCTGGAAGACCCAGCCACGACCCATCTTCAATGCTCTTACTGAGGGAAGGAGGTTGTTGGCCAAGATCTGGCGATACATGACCCCATCCATCCTCCCCTCAATGCGGTGCAGTCGTCCTGTCCCCTTTGCAGAAAAGCATCCCCAAAGAATGATGTTTCCACCTCCATGCTTCACGGTTGGGATGACGTACTCATCCTTCCAAGTGGGGTTTAGATCAATAAGCTCTATTTTAGTCTCACCAGACCACATGACCTTCTCCCATTCCTCCTCTGGATCATCCAGATGGTCGTTGGCAAACTTCAGACGGGCCTGGACCTGCGCTGGCTTGAGCAGGGGGACCTTGTGTGGGCTGCAGGACTGTAATCCATGACGGCGTAGTGTGTTAGTAATGGTTTTCTTTGAGACTGTGGTCCCAGCTCTCTTCAGGTCATTGACCAGCTCCTGCCGTGTAGTTGTGGGCTGATTCCTCACCTTCCTCATGATCATTGATGATTGGTGAGAATCTTGCATGGAGCTCCAGACCGAGGGAGATTGACCGTCTTGAACTGCTTCCATTTTGTAATAATTGCGCCAACAGTTGTTGCCTTCTCACTAAGCTGCTTGCCTATTGCCCTGTAGCCAATCCCAGCCTTGTGCAGGTTCCGTTTTGATTCCGTCTCTCACAGTTGAAATGTACCTATGATAAAAATTACAGACCTCTCCACGCTTTATAAATGGGAAAACCTGCAAAATCGGCAGTGTATCAAATACTTGTTCTCCCCACTGTATCTTCAAATATGTGATTTAAAAATGATTGTTAAACTATTTTAGGTTTGTTTTTAAATATCAGTATCATACTCAATGTTGAATAGAAAAAGAAAAAAAGATCACTGTAAGAACAATAAAATGTATTTTAAAAAGCTTCATTCATTAAGTCATTACTTTTCTCTATTTTTCTTAGAATAAATAATTTTGATGCTTTTTGTTCATTAAAAAAAACTGAGCGTATTAATTTGTACCATGATTTTCAATAGTTTCAATCAACTTTGAACCTGCAGTTACATTCTAGGTTTTTTAATAACGTGGCTTTTTATCTCATTTTATCTCTCTTCACACCAACACTGTATCAGGTGAGAATGCAGCTAAAGAAGATCAAGGCTAGGAAAGCCACGGGTCCTGATGGCATCAGCTCCATACTCCTCAGGGACTGTGCAGACGAGCTCTGCCAGGTGGTCTGCTACATCTTTAACCTGAGCCTGAGTCTGGAAAGGGTTCCCGTCAAGTGGAAGACTTCTTGTTTGGTTCCAGTCCCAAAGACCTCATGCTCCAAGATGCTCAACCACTTCAGACCTGTGGCTTTAACCTCTCACCTGATGAAAGTTCTTGAGAGGATCGTTTTAAAACATCTCCTCCCCCTGGTGAGCCCTTACATGGATCCCCTGCAGTTTGCCTATCAGCCTGGCATTGGAGCGGATGATGCTGTCATCTACCTACTGCAGAGATCCCTGTCTCACCTGAAGGACGCTGGAAATACTGTGAGGATCACTTTTTTTGATTTCTCCAGTGCTTTCAATACAATTCAACCTACACTGCTCAGGAGGAAGCTGGAGGGAGTGGGGGTCAGTGACCAGATAGACAAGGGAGATGGTGGTTGACTTCCACCGAAAGCCCTCCGAAATTGCACCAGTGAACATCCAGGGACTTCACATCGAGAGAGTGAGGACATACAAGTACCTGGGTGTTCACTTAAACAGAAAAAAACAGACAACACTGACTCTATTAACAAGAAGGGTCAGTGTCTTTTACACCTGCTGAGGAGGCTGGCATCATTTGGTGTGTGCAGGCCACTGCTGAGAACCTTCTTCGACTCTGTGGTGGCATCTGTGGTCTCATATGCAGTAGTGAATTGGGTAGGGGGATGTTCTGAGTGAGACAAGAACAGACTCAACAGACAAGAGAGCTAGCTCAGTAGCCCCATGGACCCTATAGAGGTGGTGGGAGAGAGGAGGGTTTTGGCCAAACTGTTTTCCATCATGGACAACACCTTCCACACTCTGCATCTGACTGTGAGGGCCTTAAGCAGCTCCTTCAGCGACAGACTAATAATTGTATATATATATATGTTATAATTGCACTTTAAGGTTCTTTTTCTTAGTTTATAATTTTTATTGTTTATTGTCTATATCACTGCTGTAGCAATTAATTTTCCCCACTGTGGGATCAAGAAATTAATCTTATCCTATATAAAAACTTTGCAAACCTTTATGAAACTCAACTGAGCCTCTTGGCTCCTTATTATAACACTGAACATAATAGTAGCCTCTTGAGAGGTGACATCTCTCTCCGTTTAATAAGAGACTGAGCGCTCAAGGGAATGACAGAGACAGGCTGAATAGCTTTTTTCTAGAAAGAAAATTAGCCAATAGGGAGCACAGACAGTTTGATAGGCAGCATAATCAGCCAATGGAAGGTTGTAAACTGCTTCTATAGTTCAACCTCAGTTTAGTTTCACTGCTGAAGTCTCTGTCTGGATTAAAATCATTTGCTTTACTAAATCCTTGTCGCTTTAATTGATAGGATTGTGCTTCCTATGAAATAATAAGCATATGTCCTATTTCAAACAGGCATGTTTTGAACAAGTACTACATTAATTATTATTAAAATCAGTAAAATGAACAGGGAAACCAAGCTTTGCATCATAGCTATCTATCCTCCACAACACATTAAAGTAAATGATCCCAGACTTGTTTATTCTAGCTATTGAGAATTGAAAGAAAACAGTCATAAGTTTAAACCTATTCAGTGACTCCTGGTGCTTTCGTGCCCTTTATTCTTCACATTTTAACTTGCAGGTTTGGTATAGGTGAGAGTACAGATTAGTTATTTTTATTCTTTTTTTTTTTTTTTACTTGCGATTTTTTTAGTGCAGGCTGTGAGAAAAATATCTGTGCTGACACATCAATACAAGTCAGTTATCATTTCATACAAAAACTAGTTTCCATGCTGTATATGGTATAAAGTAAGAAAATCTCCCAAATAAAGTAAAAAACTTTGCAAACCTTTATGGAACTCAACTGAGCCTCTGGGCTTGGATTAAAACCATTTGATTTATTAAATCCTTCTCGTTTTATTTGATATAGAAAGTATGTGCACATATGACACATTTTGAAAGTGCACGACACTAGTTTCTATTAACGTCAGTACACAGACAACGGGACACAACAATAGAGAATGTGAAGCTGACGTCACGTCGCGTTGCATTTTGGGTGTCGGCGCCATCTTTGGAGGAACGCAAATGTAAACAGAAGTGATGAAAACGAGCTAGAAGAAAAAGAGAAAGAAAAAGAGATGGGGAAGACGAGCAAAAAGAAAAAAAAGAAATGGAGAAGGGGAAGAAAACGAAGGAGGACCCTACCGTGACAAACTCAAATTAAACGCGAAGCAAAGGTACACAGAGAAACTACAAATTATTAATGGTGTTGATCCAAGGATTGGATTCAAGACCCCGATTTACTCCCTCCACTGACTTATCCAGACATTGCCAACTATCTCGTTTTTGGACTGAGTGCATATACTAATAATAATTCAAATCCTATAAATCTTTAGAAGCCCATGAGCAGTTCTGCAATGGGTGGGTGCAATATTTGCTCATTCACAAGCCGGAGAACTGCGACAACATAGTCGTATTGGCAAAGGTAAGGTTGCCTCTTTTTGGCACAATCACATTAAAAAACTTGCTTATTGTGTTGTTTCTTTTTTCTTCCAAAGGTCATGCACTCCCAGCGCCTTAACAACGCTCCTCTGAAGGCCTGGGTCAGCTCAACTGGTGAAGTTTACTCGACTCATTGCACGTGCATGGCTGGTGTTGGTGAGACATGTACTCACGTTGGTGCCCTGCTTTTCAAAGTTGAAGCGACTGTACGATGCAGGGAAATGAAGACAGTCACAGACAAACCTGCATACTGGATCCTGCCTAGTAATGTCAACAAAGTGCATGCTGCAGTGGGTCATCAAATAAATTACACGTCTGCTGCTTCCTCCCAAAAATCCCTGAACAGACACCTGGATGGCGAGACTGACATCAGGCCTGGCTTGAGGACTTGTTCCAGTAAAAACAGCATACCCCTACACCTTTGGAAATGAAAAACTTCTATGCAGATCTCCGCAAAGCTGGTGGCAGATCTGCAGTACTGAGTGTGCTGCCATAATACTGTGAGGAGTTCAGAGATCCTGTTGCTGTTCAGCCTGCAACAAAACAGAAATCTCTTCTCTCCCTGCGTGACAGTAGTATGGATGGATGTGAGTACTCACTTCTGGCAGTGCTTGCCAGTCACTAAAATCACGAGCTGAAGTGTCAGCAAAACAAGCAGAACAGATAGAAAGGTACACAAGAAAACAGCAGAAATCCTCATTTTGGTTTGCAGCAGGATTACAGCCTCCAAAATGCATGGTGTTTGTGCAATGGATATCAAGTCACCAGTACTGTCAACAGTAAAAAATGTTTGTTATCATAAGAACACATGTACCACAGCTGATATGATTTGGGGCATAACAAATGAAGGAGAGGCAATGAAGACTTACATTAAAAAAACCAGGGGACAACACGACAGTCAAGAGGTTGCCACATGTGGATTCTTTATCAACCCTGCTTTTCCTGAAGTAGGAGCTTCCCCAGATGGCACAGTGAAGTGCATTTGTTGTAGTAAAGGTTGCATAGAAATTAAATGTCCCTCCAAATACAAACACAGCACCATCCATGAGGCCTGTTTAGCCAAAGACAGTAACTTCTGCCTTGAACTTGTAGATGAAAAATTAAATCTGAAAAAAGGACACCCGTGCTACACACAAGTCCAAACACAAATATTTGTTACAGACAGTAAGTACTGTGATTTTGTAGTTTGGACACTCAAAGACTGTGCTATTCTGTGTATACTGCCAAACCCTGAGTTTTGGAGGACACACCTACAGAAGGCCCAACAGTTTTTCACTGCAGTATCTTGCCAGAGCTGGTTGCACAGCACTACAATAAACTGGTATCCCAAGCATCAGTGAGCAAAAACACTTTGCCTCTAAAGGAACGGCAACAAAACACTCTGACTGAGAAAAAGAGAGGTAAATGGCGTCAAAATACAAAGGAAAAACACTGGTGTCTGTGTCACGGACCAGAACATGAAGGTGACATGGTGGCATGTGATAATGAAAACTGTAAAATCCAGTGGTTTCATTTAGCATGTGTCGGACTCAAGGATGCACCTGCAGCAGATGACGTCTGGTTTTGTAGCTCCTGCTCAAAGTAACATGTTCATTGTGTTCTGATTAGTCTCCTATGCAATGGTTCAATTTCAGTCATGAGGTTCTGATCAAATGTTTTTTCTGTTATTAATAGCCCATAGTGACTCCTGCTCAAAGTAATATGTTCATTGGGTTAATTCAGTTTACCCATCTGTTAATTTTGACTACTGTTGTTAAAAATGCCCTTTGAATCACAATATGAGGCTTGCACTACCTCCAGAAGAATATTTTCACTGTTTAAAAAAATATTAAAATACAATATTTTTTCTGGACATGCTGCTGTTGTCAATACTTGTTATTTAAATGGTGTGTGTTAAATGCTGCATTCAGTAAAGGGATGATTACCTTCCTGTAGAAACCATTTAAAAGAAAGACACATTTGAACGCCTTTATACAGTCTTTATTATGTTGTAAATAATTTGCTGCCTTGAGAAAGAGATGTGATCAATCATTCATCAAAAATCTGTGTCTTCTAAACTGACAACACATTTGTGACGGACAGAAAAATGCATAGCTGTTAAAGCTTTTAAAATACTGCAGGACAAATTTCCTTTGCTAAAGCTTCAATGTTTCATAGTTCACATAGATGGTATCCACTTTATTTCTAGGTTTTGCCCTAATAATTTTTTTGTTAGAGTGATGGTTCTTTGTTTTGTTTTAGCTTTTGACATGTAATTCTTTAGCAGGAAGCTGAAAGATTGAAAATAGTCTGAACACTGAAAACACAAATACAGAGGATCATATAATATATGTCATTAAATGCAACATATTTTGCAGCACACATTAATTAATACTCAGTAAATACTCAGAAGGTAAAATTACATTAAGATCAACCCCTCTATTTTTTGTCTGGGCCCATTCCTGAAATGAATACTCGGACCACACATAGTTGAGCCAGTCCTTCCCATTTCCATTGTGAGCTTTGCTCACCTGGAGAATATCTCCCCAGTGAAGGTGACAGAGGTCATGGGAGGAGAATGTTGGGGCTTCAGGGATCAGCACCATCATCATCTCACATCACAGTACAATGCTTGAAGACATGTTTATGAGTGCACAACAAACCACAACAATCTTGTCCAACAATGTTACATTCTCGCCTTCACACAGCAATACCATGTTGATTGGGATTTTTGAGGACAGTATCTTGTATTTGTTTCGTACAACTCCAATGACTCTTTCCACGTGTATCCTCAGGTGTGCGAGAGATCTTGTTTCTTCCACATCCTTTGCGTCCAACTGTCATTGACCCTTTGTGAATGCTCGTGTTTTTACTTCAGCACACACCATCCCCACACTCTCCTTAATGTCAAAACCCTGATCTGCCAAAACTAGGTCACCTGGCAGAAGTTTATCCAGGAAGCCACAGTTCTCTGTTATTCTTTTGTCACTTGTGCGTCCACCCCACCCTTTGGAAATGAATGAAATTACTCCGTGAGCAGTTATACCAATTAGGTATTTAAGTGTGTGGCTGTGCTTGTAATGTGAAAATGTTTGTGCCCTTGCCTGAAGGTTTGATGGCCTTTCAATGAGCACTTCAAAACAGTCAATAATGGCAGCTACGCGATTCCCAAATGTCTCACCAAACTGGTGTTGCACCATTGGAGCCAGGCGTGCATACAGAACATTAAGAGTTTTGTGAAATGCAGCACTCACTGTTCCTCTGTGCACATCAAGTAGGTGACCGATGTGCTGCAATGGCAGATCCAATCTCAGACACATGAGAGTGACCAGTATCATTTGAAATGGAGTAAGCTTTCTTGTTCCCTGTGGCAGAAAGGGGATTATATGGGACAACAAAACATTAAAAGTTTCATAATTTGGAAGTCCAGTGTAATATTTTACTCTGTTACCATCACGCTTCAGAAACTCCTCTGTAAATTCTTTTTCGGCAAGTTTACGCTTCAAATTCCTATTTTCCTCCAGTAGACGGTTGATTTTGTCGCACCTAGGCTTGCACTGCACACACTCCTCTTCACACTGGTCATCAGGATGTAGCACTGTACCTGCTTCCTGTTGTGCCCTGTCCTCTTCTTGTTGTGTGTTGTCTTTTCCTTGGTGATGACTGTCCTCCACTTGTTGTGCTCTGTCCTCCACTTAAAGCTGTACCATCCCCTCCTCTTCTAGTGAGCTCTCCTCTATTCTGTCCATTTTATCCCCTGCCCTTTCCCCCGGCTTCTCAGCTTGGTTTTTATGTCTCTTCAAGTGACGTGCAAATCTGTCTTTGTCAGGAACTTTCACCTTGTTGTGCCCCAAGAGCAAAGACGGCGTCCAATCATGATGAGTTTCCAACATTTCATATGCTGGTTTTCCTGTGAATACAGAAATTGTGTAAATTATACCCAATAATGCAAATACTAACATGAGTTCACAAGCATTAAGATAGAAACAAAGACTAAAGACAATTTGGAACAGAACCTAGGAGAACACTAAGTAACGTAGGTGTCAAAACACACACATTTTAGGCCAAAGTTATACACCAGATTGTACCAGCAAAAGCAGAGCAGAACTCACCTGACTGAAAATGAAGAGAACACACTCTCATATGTTCAGGAATGCTGTTAAATGTGACATCTTTTCTCCTTACAGCTGCTACTTGTGGTCCTTCGTTTTTTTTCCACTTGGGAAAGGAGAAAACGCGAACGCCATTGTCCATTTTTTTGCCAGATCTATCATGTGATCTACTGTGGCATTTTTTTAAGCAGCAGTACTGTCCCACCATGATGAATGAACATGAATGTGTTTACATCTGCGATCCTCCAAAGATGGCGCCGACGCCCCACAATGCAAAGCGGCATGATGTAACTTCACATTCTCTATAGGACAATCCAGCAATTCAGCTATTATTCAGAAAGGTGAGTCTATAGAAAAAAAAGTTAAAATGACACTTGTGCTGCAAATAAAATGTTAAAGACCTACAGGATGTTCTGACTGCTGCATTGACTTCCTGTTCATAAACTGAACATCTTGAACTGCTTAAAATTAGACACATCATCTGCAGACACACAAAAAGTTGTATAAGAGGTGCTATTCTAATGCTTCTGTGGTTAAGGTTTGAAGAGAAAGAGAAACTAGCTTTGACTGTTAATATAAGTAGATCTGTAAACCACAGAGTAAAAGTCACACGCTTCATACACCCACTCCGACTTAGCGGTGGTCAGTGACTTGCAGCTCAGCACAAGCAGTGGATTATCTGGAGGCCACTCATCAGGAAAAATATTTTAGGTTCTTGGACAAATGATCAGTGCTGTCATTTTTTGTTGGTGGCACACTTACTCTTCAACACTTCAGACCAAGACATTTAAATCACATGTTATTCTGAGTCTCTGAAACTGCACATTGAACACAAAATAGACAAGCACTTTGTTTGTGGTGTGACAGTGAAAGAGACTATTTTATGACAGTAGATTTCTGATTTTATGTGAGATTAAAAGGAACAATTCAAGAAGTGAAACTAATGCTGAAATTAACTCACAAAATAAGGAATATGTGTTTGAGAAAATGTGAATTTTGGGGGATGTGAAATAATACATCATCAAAATGTGTGTTTTTGTTTTGGTAACAGACAGATGAGGTCCAATATTGGTTTGCATCTTCCAGGGTATTTTTGTGATAGTACATATGTGTACTGTCAGACTGGAAACAGATCAACAAATATGGTACAACTTTCCTCATCTTCACTGTACACCACTGTGGAAATACTGGATTTAAACATTGTTTCCTCCCCAGGAAAAGAGGTTCTCAGTAAACACGCATAACAACAACAAACAACTTGTGAAGTTCATACTTTTACTTGCTTGCATACTTTTTGCTTCCCCTTTTTGCTAAATGTTACACTGGATTACAAAACATCAAAATTACAGGACCTCGTGGACTGGGAGACGTGCCACAGCAAATATGCCGATATACTGGCCCTCCTTTTGGATCAGTATCCGGTCGTGTCTCCTGAGTTCCCCCACCAAAAGGAGGCCCCATACTGCCCCATACTGAAGGCAGTCAGTCAAGCCTCGCCGGGACCTCGGATCAAGCCCCGTCGTCTGTCAGTGATGCCAGCGCCTTGTCCGAAGGAGATCCTGATGACGGTGTGGCACCACAGGAGAGGAGAGATCTTCTGAACATATGTATATAATTGTCGTTAGTAGCCTAGTAGCCTACCTGTAGCCTATGTTTGACCTCATCAGATGTGTATGTGATGTGCTGTGATAAGTTTGTGTCAATGTGACCTGCACTTAATTCCTTCATTCATTTGTTGTTGTGTGTGTGTGTGTGTGAGAGAGAGAGAGAGAGAGAGAGAGAGAGAGAGAGAGAGAGAGAGAGAGAGAGAGAGAGAGAGAGTGAGAGAGTGAGAGAGCGAGACCCTTGGCAGAGGAAAATTTCAATGAAAGCTACAAATTCTACAGTCCATATTCCCATTACTGAGGTTGTACTCCTACTACTGAGAGCTGCTACTCTTGTGGCAATGCCTGACACTGTTTTTTAACAGAGCCAACTACATTTGTGCAAGTACACTAATCTTATCCACTAAATGCAAAACAAGTTCCCTAGTTCCATTTAAAAAGTCTTTCTCCAATCAGTATATGTAAACAAAGTGAACACTGGAATAGAATAGAATAAAATAAAATAGAATAGAATAGAATAGAAGACTGATGTTTGTAACATTGTTTTTTCCTGCAAATTATGCTGTTGTAATTAATTTTGTTCTGATCTACTTTGTAAAGGCCAAACTCAGAGGACACCGCCATAAGTGTCTGAAGAAACGGCTTTAATCAGAGGCTCAGCTGCAAAATGCTATTGAAGACCAGCGTATGAAAAGACAACTCCTTAAAGTCATTGAGGCTTCAGAGAACAGAGCCGCCGACAACTTCTCTGAAGTTTTCAATACACTGGATAGGCTTACAACCTCAATTGTTGATGGATTTTCTCTCCTGCAGGAAACACTCCATGCACCACAACCAGTACAGGCGCCACTGCCACACTACCTCACAACACTAGCCCAGCAAGGCCCTATGCCATCATATCTGCCAAATCCAATACATCAGGTATTCCCACAAAACTCCTCAGGCAATAGAACACACACAGACACACAATGTAATGCCACTTACCATTAACACTGCAAATTTGTCCATCACACCTGTTGAGAGCGTAAGGCAGTTCTCGTACACCCAAGCACTTTTCAAGGAAGATTAGTCAAAATTTGACTTTGTCCTTATGGTTGTTTCTGCAGGCTACAGCTACTTTTTGAATGTAAAAAGGCAAGTATAACAGCTTGTCTAATGTTTCAGCAATTGCAGTAACAGTTTACACAAAATGCACTGTGAAATTGTAAAGGTTTGTCTGGTGTCTTGGCAGCTGCAATAAGAGTTAACAGAAATTGCACTTTTTTGTTAAAAGTGTTTTGTTAAATGTTAAGTTTACAGTGGCATTTTTTTATACCATTGAGGTCAGTTGAATGGCAAGCACTTTGAAGTGAGTTAATTTGAACAATGTTTGTATGCCCTTTTTAGAACAGCCTTACAATTTGTTTATTATAATGAAGCCTCCTGGAAATGTTACTTGAATGCTGTTTCATTTGTTTTGTAATACAGATACAGTATAAGCAATACGAGGCATTTTATTTCTAGTGTTGACTTTAATGTCATGATAACAAAAATTGCTTTTGTCTGATCTGAAGTAAACTGGTTGAAAAGCATTCACACTTGTGTGTGTAATTGTGTAACACTCGTATGGTACCATGGATATGGTATGGTAAGTATGCTGTGGCAACTACAGTACAAAACCACTGACCATTTGTTACTGTAAACCTGGCCAACTAAACTGTTGAGTATCACATACAAAGAACCAAAGGGTCAAATACTAAAAAACAAAAATATAAACAAGAATGCTGAAACACAAACATTAGCCTGTACAAAAATGTATACATTTAAACGGAGTAGGCTACTTGTACATGTTTGTTAAACCAGTTTAACACAGAAGCAATCCCTCCTCATCATTTTCAACTGTAGGTGGACAATAATATCTTTTAATTCAAAACATACAAATCTGGCTCTATAAATCTATTGAGCTTCTGCATGTTTATCCTGTAGGATGGTTGAGACCAGTAATTATCTTTTAGCAATGTTGATAACTCAAATTTTGTGGGGTCTATGAATAAATGGATTTCTTGATAGTTTGGAGCCGTGGTTGACCCTTGCATATTTGCTTTCCCCTAACTCTTGAGAGAACAGTTCCTTAAATCAAAAAACAGCTAATTTACCTCACAACATTTCCACTTTTTTTTTGAACAGAGGAGGCAGTGTATGGAGAAAAAAAGTGCTTATAACCTGCATACACACACAGGGTCCCTTTATGGGTCAAGAAACACACACACACAGGGTCAGCTTATGGGTCAAGAAACTGTGTCAGGACTAGGCGTGTCGCGATATTCAATAAATCAATTAATCGCATGATAATTAAAATTAGCTTTTTCTGGCTGCGATAAATTCCATTTGCATGCTTGTTTGTTTTCCAAGTCTCTCTCTCTCTCGGGTCCTTAGAGTAACGATGAGTGAACCCTCATGTCAGTCACTTGTCAGTCAGTAGACACTAGGCAGAGAGAAAGCTAGTTGCCAGTTCGAGTACGGCTAATAAAATATTTAAAGAGTTTTTAGTTTTTATTTCATAGTAGCCTATAGACCTGTTGGCTAGAATAACCGGTAGTAGGGTTGGTCCGATCGGCGGGTGTCCATCGGCGATTGCACGCATTATTCCCAATCCGACCATTTTTTGTATATTATTTTGTCATTATTAAGGCAAAAGAACTCAATTTATGTCCATGGACATTATAATGAATAGGATATAGGCTTAATATTAGATTGCATCCAGCATGCTGCGTGGACTTCATTACATCTGCTGCACCGCTGCTACCACAATTATGAAACGCTAAGTTTATACAGCCTGTGACTGTGACCCTCATAAAAATAATATTTTATAAATCTGCATTATATAAATTTGTTAAAGTAAGTCATTTGGCGACTTCTAAGTCATTAAACTAAGTCTGACTGTTACTGGAGTAATCTACCTCGTTCGCACCTGTCATTGTACATCTTGCTTTGAATTAAAACCTACTGAGCGAACTCTCCCATTCTCTCTTATGAACGAGTCGAACGACAACGTGTATCAAACATGAAGCACAGTGAAAAAATAATAAATTACGTAACAACTACCATTATCATTGTATTAGATGAAAATTATCTCAGAACGACAATATTATCGCTTATCGCAATAATTTCTGAGATAATTTATCGTCCAGCAAAATTTGTTATCGTGACAGGCCTAGTCAGGACTCTACTGACTCTCTTCCCTTCAGCTGACATTCCCTTTCTGACAGATGGTGGATGGTCACGTTGGTTGTCCCGGTCATACTGAATGGCTTCGTTAACCCTGGTGTCATCCACAGTGTCCATAGCAGCCTCGCAGTAATTATGCAGGACGAAGCATGACAAAGGGAAGGTCATTGAGGTTGATGTCCATGGCTCTTCTCAGGGCTCCAAAATGGCCTTTCAGCCTCCCAAATGCGCACTGAATAACCATCCGTGCACGGCACAAAGACAGCCCGAAGTACTGCTCCTGAGCATTGTTCCCCCTTTTCACATACTCTTTCATTACATATGGCAGCAGGGGGTATGCAGGATCTCCAAGTAAGTACACGGGTATGGCATCTTCATCCTCAACTATTTGCTTGGGACATGGTGGGATTTTTCCATCTCTCAGGTGGCTGTTAAGTGTGAAATTAGCAAAAATGTGTGCGTCATGAACGCTCCCAGGCCATTTAACCACCACATCAAAAAGAATATTTATAATCACAGGTAGCCTGTACATTCAAACTGAACCTCCCTTTCCTGTTCACATAATCTGTGGCATTAACAGATGGCTGCTTTATCTCCACATGTGTGCCATCCACAGCACCTAAGCATTGAGTTGTTTTTGTTTTGTCATTAAGTTGCTGCAACATTGCTGACCTTTGAGCACTCAGTCGGCATCTCCACTCTGGCTGGAGTTTTTGAAAAGCATCCTTTTCAGGGGCGAATTCTCCGTTTATGTGCAAACGATGGTTAATGTCTCCGTTTTTAAAAATAACTGGGTACGTATAAACAGGGCCTAAATAAATACCCCTCCACCTCGCTTTCACAGGTGTGATCTCAGAACATCCAATTGCATCTGGCTGGTCAACCTCAGTGCTCTAACGGGAGAATGACGATGCATAAGTACTCCTAGATAAAGTGGTGTCAGGAAAATTCAAAACCTTAAAAACCAGCAATAAAACATATAAATCACTCCTAAAACAGACAAGAAGGCAGTGGAGAGAAGCCAATGCTGGTGTTATGTGATCATGCTTTCTTTTATCAGTTAGAGGACAAGCAGCTGAATGTTGAACTAACTGCAGACAATGAAGAGAAGTCTGATCCACTTCCAAATATAGAGAATTACAAAAATCTACCCGTACCATACCGTACTGTCCTCTTCTGCTTATCCGGGGTCGGGTCGCGGGGACAGCAGCCTAAGCAGGGAAGCCCAGACTTCCCTCTCCCCAGCCACTTCGTCCAGCTCCCGAGGCGTTCCCAGGCCAGCCGAGAGACATAGTCTCTCCAGCGTGTCTAGGGCCTTTCCCGGGGTCTCCTACCGGTGGGACGTGCCCTGGACACCTCACCAGGGAGGCGTCCGGGAGGCATCCTAATCAGATGCCCGAGCCACCTCATCTGGCTCCTCTCGACGCGGAGGAGCAGCAGGTCTACTCCGAGCTCCCTCCGGATAACTGAGCTTCTCACCCTATCTCTAAGGGAGAGCCCAGCCACCCTACGGAGGAAGCTCATTTCGGCCGCTTGTACCCGCGATCTTGTTCTTCCGGTCACTACCCAAAGCTCATGACCATAGGTGAGGGTAGGAACTGTGGTATTATTGTATGTTGATGCATAGAATGGTTTATTGCTATGGTCATGTTTCCAGGTGAGGGCGCTGTGGCGCCAGGCCGTAGGTTGTTGTCTTATGTGAATGCCGAGCAAGGGTAAATAAAAAACAGAGTTGCATACGACACAGTAAGTCTGACGTGCTTGAAACTTCTTCCAAAACACGACATGGTGTCAGAAGTGCTGTGAAACAGTAACCTGAACGGGAAAAGGTCCGCCTGAAAAGGAAAAGAGGAGATTGGTGAGCAAGTCAAATGAGTGACGGAGAAGACGAACAGAGCGGGGGGGGAGTTAGCAGGATGGCTAACACACCCAGCGCTACGTTTAGCATCCAGCCACCGGAGCCCTTCGACTTTTCCAAGCCGCACGAGTGGACAAAATGGATAAGAAGATTTGAAAGATTTCGTCAGGCAAGCAACTTATCTGCAAGCTCCGAAGAAAATCAGGTGAATAATCTGATATACTGTATGGGAGACGAAGCGGACGATGTTTTGAGAGGCTTGAAGCTCAGTGATGCAGACCAGCGCCAATACACTAAAGTAAGAGATAGCTTCCAGTCGTTCTTTATAGTGAGAAAGAACATTGTTTATGAACGTGCGCGCTTTAATATGCGCAAACAGGAAGCAAACGAGACTGTCGATGCATTCGTCACTGCTCTGTATGCATTAGCAGAGCACTGCAATTATGGGACATTGCATGATGAACTAATCAGGGACAGGATAGTGGTCGGACTGGCTGACACACGACTCTCAGAACGCATGCAGATGGAAAAAGACTTAGACCTGGAAAAAGCCATTAACATTGCAAGGCAATCAGAGGAAATTAAAAAGCAGCAAAACACACTGAGGAGTGAAGCCAATGGTGTAAAGCTGACGGATGTGTGCTCTGTGGACAGAGTATTTAAAGGCAAACAGCAAAAGGACAAGCCAAAGTTTAATAAATTCAAAAGTAATGGAGCAAAGTCAAGCAGCAGTCAGAGCAAAAACCAGAAAGGCTCCCAGTGCTACAAATGTGGTGGCACACCTCACCCTAAGCATGAGTGCCCTGCCAATGATGCCAAGTGCCATACTTGTGAAAAAAAAGGTCACTACCAGCGTGTGTGCCGGGCAGGAAAAGCTGTGCACGGAATAGAGGAAGATGAGGGAAGTTTCTTTCTGGGCTCTGTGACATCAGATGTCAATACATGGACTGCTGACATAGTCATAATGGACAAAAATATCACCTTCAAACTTGACACTGGAGCAGATGTCACCGCTGTGTCACAGACTGAGTTTAATAACATCTTTTTTAACACACAGCAGCCTGTTCTCAAAAAGCCAGAAAAACCTTTGTTTGGTCCAGGACGGATTCCTCTGGATGTGTCAGGGTTCGCCAGCCTGAAGCTGAGGAAAGGAGCCAAGCAGACCAGGGAGAAGGTCTATGTGGTCAAAAACCTGAGCACACCTTTGCTTGGGTTACCAGCCATTAAAGCCCTTGGCTTGCTCATCCGTGTCGACAGCATAGACATGGAGACCCTCACGACAAGTTACCCCAAGCTGTGCAGCGGGCTAGGCAGGCTACAACAACCTTACACCATCAAGCTCAAGTCAGGTGCTGTGCCGTATTCTGTAAAAACCCCCAGGAGGATTCCACTACCTCTGGTGGGTGCAGTCAAAGAAGAGCTCCAGCGCATGGAAGCTCTGGGCGTCATCAGTCGGGTGGAGGAGCCGACAGACTGGTGTGCCGGCATGGTGGTCGTGCCCAAAAAGGACAGAAAAAAGGTGCGGCTGTGTGTGGATCTGACTGGCTTGAATGAATATGTGTGCCGTGAAAAGTACATTCTGCCATCAGTGGAACAGAGCCTGGGAACGTTTACAGGAGCGAAACTGTTCAGCAAGTTGGATGCCAACATGGGGTTCTGGCAGATTCCACTAACAAAAGAATCAGCCAAGTACACTACGTTCATAACACCCTTCGGGCGGTTCCACTTTAACCGTCTTCCATTTGGCATCGCCTCTGCGCCCGAACATTTTCAGTGCAGGATGGCTGAGATCACAGAGGGACTTGTAGGTGTGGTCTGCCACATCGATGATCTGTTGGTGTGGGGGCGGGATCAGGAAGAGCATGACACTCGACTTCATGCTGTGCTACAAAGACTGGAAAAAGCAGGCATCACACTGAACGTGGACAAGTGTGAACTTTCCAAGAGCGAGGTAGTCTTCCTGGGCCATATCATCACAACTGCAGGCATCCGCCCTGACCCAAGAAAGACAGAAGCCATCACAGACATGCCAGAGCCCACAAATGTGAGTGAGTTAAGGAGTTTTCTTGGCATGGTCAACCAGCTGGGAAAGTTTATTCCCCAGCTAGCGGAAAAAGATAAACCGCTCCGTGACCTCCTCTCGAAGAAAAACTGCTGGGTCTGGGATGTGGACCAGGCAGCAGCGTTTGCAACGTTAAAGAAAGCTCTATCCTCTCCTCCTGTGCTGTCCATGTATGACCCAGGCAGAGACACCAAAGTATCTGCTGACGCATCATCGTATGGCTTGGGGGGCGTTCTTCTCCAGAGATGGGAGGAAGAATGGAAGCCTGTGGCTTATGCATCTCGGTCACTCACTCCAACTGAGCAACGATACGCACAGGTAGAGAAGGAGGCCCTGGCCCTCACATGGGCCTGTGAACGGTTCCGGGATTTCCTCATAGGAAAGCATTTTTGCCTGGAGACCGACCATAAACCACTTCTCAGCCTGCTTGGAGCTCAAGCATTGGATCTTTTGCCACCGAGAATCCAGCGCTTCAGGATGAGGCTGATGCGCTACTCATACTCCATCGAGCATGTACCAGGAAAGTCACTTTGGACAGCAGACACACTGTCACGCTCACCTGTGAAATCACGCATGTCCACAGATGAACAGGAGCTGATGGAGAGCACCAACATTTACATTGACTGTGTTATTGAAAGTCTACCTGTCAGCTCATCATACACTGAAAACCTGAAAGAGCAGCTGAAAGCCGACAGTGTCTGCTCACGCATCATGACACTGTGCACAGAAGGCTGGCCAGCACATGCAAAACAGGAACCAGTGCTGAAAAACTACTGGCCAGAGCGAGCTACACTCACAGTGAAAGACGGCTTACTGCTGAAAGACACACGGCTCGTAATACCTTCTGCAATGAGGAACGACGTGCTAGCCAAACTACATGAAGGACACTTAGGTGTGGTGAAGTGTAAAGCACGTGCACGTCAGTCTGTGTGGTGGCCGGGACTCAGCCAGCAAGTGAACGAAATGGTGCTTAACTGCAGGACATGCATACAGGAGCGACACAATCCTAAAGAGCCACTTATGCCATCAGAGTGCCCTGAAAGACCATGGCAAAAGTTGGGGGCAGACCTGTTTGTCCTGGGTAGTAAAACATACTTGCTTGTAGTTGATTACTTCTCCAGATATGTTGAGATTGCACACTTATCTCACACCAGGTCCACTGACATCATTGTTCATTTGAAGTCAATCTTTGCTCGCCATGGCATCCCGGAGGTCCTGATGTCGGATAATGGGCCACAGTTTTCTGGACAAGTCTTCACTTCATTTGCGACGTCATATGGGTTCAAGCACATCACCAGCAGCCCGGGATTTCCGCAGAGTAATGGTGAAGCAGAACGAGCTGTCCAAACTGTGAAAAACCTCCTCAAAAAGGCAGCAGACCCCTACCTGGCTCTACTCTCCTATAGAGCCACACCTCTCCAGAGTGGATACAGTCCAGCTCAGCTCCTCATGGGCCGACGTCTTCGCACTACGGTGCCGACTCTTCCCTCTCAGCTGGACCCTGCACTACCCGACAGTGTTGCATTCGCCAGGAAGGAAAAGGTGAAGGAGTTGGCAGATACTGGAAATTACAACAGGCGTCACCGTGCCCAAGCTCTCAGTGACTTGTCACCAGGACAGCGGGTATGGGTAACAAACGCGAAGGTATCTGGAACTGTACTCCAACACCATACCACTCCAAGGTCATACTTGGTGGGTTTACCTCAGGGGGTGGTGAGACGAAACCGCCATCACCTAATACCTCTACACACACCTGCACAAAACAGAGGTTCACCACCACAGCAGCAGACGCCAGAACCATCTCCAACACAGGTGCCCATGTCACCTGCTGTGGTACCCCAAGTTTCACCTACAGAGACTCCTGCTCCCAGAACCAGGTCTGGGAGAGCCATCGTTAAACCTAGTAGGCTTAACTTATAAACTGACATGCACACCAAAAAGACAATCTGAAGCCTGAAATGAGGATATTGAGAAAAATAAAGAAATCTCCATTTTATTTTATGTTATGGACATTTTATGTTAATGCTTTGGGGTGTAGATTTAAGCACTTTTAAGTTAATACTTGAGAATTTAAAATAACAGTAATTGTTTAATTACATTTGTTTGATCAACCACTAAAGAGTTTATGTTTACAGTGTTGTTCTGTTCAGGATTTAGTTAGGAACAGATCTTTCATCCAAGGAGGCAGAATAATCCTCTAAGGTCTGATGAGACAAAGGTAGTCTACCCTTTGTTCTCTAGAAAGGGGAGATGTGGTATTATTGTATGTTGATGCATAGAATGGTTTATTGCTATGGTCATGTTTCCAGGTGAGGGCGCTGTGGCGCCAGGCCGTAGGTTGTTGTCTTATGTGAATGCCGAGCAAGGGTAAATAAAAAACAGAGTTGCATACGACACAGTAAGTCTGACGTGCTTGAAACTTCTTCCAAAACACGACAGGAACGAAGATCGACTGGTAAATCGAGAGCTTCGCCTTTCGGCTCAGCTCTCTCTTCACCACGACGGATCTGTGCAGAGTCCGCATTACTGCAGACGCCGCACCGATCCGCCTGTCGATCTCCCGTTCCATCCTTCCCTCACTCATGAACAAGACCCCGAGGTACTTGAACTCCTCCACTTGGGGCAGGATCTCATCCCCGACCCGGAGAGTGCACTCCACCCTTTTCCGGTTGAGGACCATGGACTCAGATTTGGAGGTGCTGATTCTCATCCCGGCCGCTTCACACGAACCGATCCGTTGAGAGTTGGAGTTCACGGTCTGATGAAGCCAGCAGGACCACATCATCCGCAAAAAGCAGTGACCCAATCCTGAGGTCACCAAACCGGACCCCCTCAGCGCCCTGGCTGCGCCTAGAAATCCTGTCCATAAAGATTATGAACAGGATCGGTGACAAAGGGCAGTCCTGGCGGAGTCCAACCCTCACTGGAAACAAGTCCGGCTTATTACTGGCGATGCAGACCAAGCTCTGACACCGGTCATACAGGGAATGGACGGCCCTTATCAGGGGGTCCGGTACCCCGTATTCCTGGAGAACCCCCCACAGGACTCCCCGAGGGACACGGTCGAATGCCTTCTCCAAGTCCACAGAACACATGTGAACTGGTTGGGCAAACTCCCATGCACCCTCAAAGATCCTGCAGAGGGTGTAGAGCTGGCCCACAGTTCCACGGCCTGGACGAAAACCACACTGCTCCTCCTGAATCCGAGGTTTGACTGTCCGACGGACCCTCCTCTCCAGCACCCCCGAATAGACCTTACCAGGGAGGCTGAGGAGTGTGATTTCCCTGTAGTTGGAACACACCCTCCGGTCCCCCTTCTTAAAAAGAGGGACCACCACCCCAGTCTGCCAATCCAGAGGCACTGCCCCCGATGTCCACGCGATGTTGCAGAGTTGTGTCAACCTTGAGAGCCCCACAACATTCAGGGCCTTGAGAAACTCAGGGCGGATCTGATCCACCCCCAGGGCCCTCCCACCGAGGAGCTTTTTAACCACCTCTGCGACCTCCACCCCAGAGATAGGAGAGCCCACACCCGAGCCCCCAGGCCCTGCTTCCTTACCAGAAGGCGTGTCGGTGGGATTGAGGAGGTCTTCGAAGTATTCCTTCCACCGATCCACAACATCCCGAGTCGAGGTCAGCAGCACACCGTCCCCACTGTACACAGTGTTGACGCCGCACTGCTTCCCCTTCCTGAGACGCCAGATGGTGGTCCAGAATCTCTTCGAAGCCGTCCGGAAGTCTTTCTCCATGGCCTCACCGAACTCCTCCCATGTCCGGGTTTTTGCCTCAGCGACCGCCTTAGCTGCACTCCGCTTAGTCTGCCGGTACCTGTCTGCTGCCTCCGGAGTCCTACAGGCCAAAAAGGTCCTATAGGACTCCTCCTTCAGCTTGACGGCATCCCTCACTGCCTGTGTCCGACAGCGGGTTCAGGAATTGCCTCCATGAGGCACCGACCATCTTGCAGCCACAGCTCCGGTCAGCCGCCTTAACAATGGAGGCACGGAACATGGCCCACTCGGACTCAATGTCCCCCGCCTCCCCCGGTACATGGTCGAAGCTCTCCCGGAGGTGGGAGTTGAAACTCTCTCTGACAGGAGACTCTGCCTGACGTTCCCAGCAGACCCTCACAATACGTTTGGGTCTGCCCGGCATCCTCCCCCACCATCGGAGCCAACTCACCAGTTGATCAGTGATCAGTTGACAGCTCCGCCCCTCTCTCCAGGAGTCCAAAAAGGGTGGATACTCTGAGCTGCTGTTTGGACCATAGGCACAAACAACAGTCAGGATCCGTCCCCCCACCTGAAGGCTGAGAGAGGCTACCCTCTCGTCTACCGTGGTGAACTCCAACATACAGGCACCAAGCCGGGGGGCAATAAGTATTGCCACCCCTGCCCAGCCCATCTCACCAGCGGCAACTCCAGAGTGGACGAGAGTCCAACCCCTCTCGAGAAGAATGGTTCCAGAGCCCTTGCTGTGCGTTGAGGTGAGGCCGACTATATTTAGCTGGAACGTCTCAACCTCGCGCACCAGCTCAGGCTCCTTCCCCACCAGAGAGGTGACGTTCCACGTCCCGAGAGCTAGCTTCTGCAGCCGAGGCTCGGACCGCCAGGGCCCCCCCCTTTTGGCCCCTCCCACTGGTGGTGGGTCTGTGGGAGCAGGGTCCCATGTCCCCACTTCGGTCTGTGCCCGGCCGGGTCCCATGGGCGAAGGCCCGGCCACCAGGCGCTCGCCCCCCAGCCACACCCCCAGGCCTGGCTCCAGGGGGGGGCCCGGTGACCCGCGTCCAGGCGAAGGACACGAGAAACCATTTATAGTACTAATCATCGGGGTCTTCTGAGCTACCCTTAGTCTGGCCCGTCCCCCCGGACCTGTTTGCCATGGGAGACCCTATCTGGGGCATGAAAGCCCCTGACAACTGAGCTCCTGGGGTCATTGGGATGCGCAAACCCCTCCACCACGATAAGGTAGTAGCTCAGGGAAAAAAGCTAGTTTTGACTACTGAACTAATCAATTCATCAAATTTAAAGGAGCTGTCAAAATCACATCAAGGTTCTTAACAAAAGTTCTGTTGTAGGAACCTAAAGGACCAAGAGTACCAGCAGAGTCATCCAACAGGTCAGGTCCAACTATAATGATCTCAGTCTTATTTTTATTAAGATTGAGAACATTTAAATCCAAGTTTTGACATCTTTTAAAGATTTCAGCAAAGGCTGAATTGAATCTACTTTTTGTTTTTATAGGTAGATACATTTGCATATCATCAGTAAAACAATGAAAGGGATTATAATATTTATTAAAGGTGGATCCCAAAGGCAGCATATGAAAACATGGAGCCATAACAGACTCCACATGTAATTGGGGCCACAGTGGAAGAATATTCACCTAGGTGAATTGCAAAGTTTGTATGCGTCTCTTATGACTGAAACCATTTGATGCTAATACACTGTTCAAGACATAGTAAGAGGTTCCTATAATCCACAGTGGAAAAGGCAGCAGTCAGGTGTAAGAATGGAGTTCCCTGAATCAAAAGTAAAGAGAAAATTATTAAAAACTGTTTCAGTATTATGGCGTGGTGTGAAACCAGAACAAAACTTTTCATAAATGTCATGGTTAAATAAAAATGATTGCAATATAATTAAACCACTCTTTCCAGAACGTTAGACAGTTTAGAAATTGGCCTGAAGTTATAGAGAATAGAAGAGTAACATTTTGTGAGGTTGTGAGCATGCTTAGATTAGCAACAGATCAGTTCAGACAAAGGTTAACATTTCCTGAAAACGAAAACGAATGCGCAGTTTGTGGTTTGAAGAACATGAAGTGAACGTGTCTTCTGTCATGTGTTAGATGGGAGGATAATTCTACATGTTAACCACTGTACTGTACTGACATTAAAAAGAGACAACATGAATTACTGTGTTTAGTCAGAGGCTCATTTTCAGTCTTTCACTGTTTCCAGTAATACAGCAACAGCACAGGTACGAACTTTCATTGACACTTATATGTGATTTTAAAATGATTGTTTCCTGTTATTTTTAAACTGTTTTATGTTTGTTTTAGATATCAGTATCATGCTTATTGGTGGACAAAAATATGATAATTGTAAGAACTAAATGACAAAATGAAGAGTATTTTGAAAAGCTTCATAAGATTGAGATTTTAAGCTTAATTTAATTTAGTTTAATTCATTTAAAACCTGGTTTTTGATGAATTATTTTCTTTAATTCACTTTTTACATCAAATTTGCACTGAAAATTATACTCAAACATTTTCAATTTAGGTACTGAAAGACCTAATTTGCCATTGCAGCAGATTAGTAATATTATTATATGTCACAAAATGTTCATACTTCCTTCAAAGATGAGTTTAAAACTTTTTGTGTGATTGTTTCATTCTATTCCAGCAATGGGAGCCAGTCACGGTAAACCACGTAAGACTGGTTTTGATCATTTTACAATTTAAAGAACATTGCTCATTGTTGCAATGTAAATGTATTTCTTCATAATATTTTGTCTTTTGTGAACATGTTTCCTGTATTTATCAGTTCTCGACAAACCATGGAGAGAAATAAACTGGAAGTGAGTGTGTCTGAACCTTCACTGCACAAACTTCACAAATTACCTGTTAAATTGAACTTTAGTTGATACTCTAATCTAACATAATGTCTCCTTTTCTGAGCAGTGACAACCAGAGGGATCTGCAGTATGTGAGGGACTACAAACCTCACATTGAAGGTCGGCAGCTCAGGATTCTTCTTCATGGACCGGTTGGAGCTGGAAAGTCCAGTTTCATCAACTCTGTTAAAACTGTCTTACAAGGCAAAATGTGCAGAGTGGCCTTGGTGGATAACACCTCTCATGACTCTTTCACCAGAAAGGTATGAAGCAAGTTTGATTGTGTTGATAAAGTTAAAAAACTTCCCAAATGTAGTATGTAATATAAAAATTTTTAAAACCTTAATGAAACTTGACAGAGGTTCTTGGCTCCTTATTATAACACTGATATTAATAGTATTGATAACAATAATATAATATATTTGTAACATTTTCATAATTTAATCTATCTGCTAAAGGAAGGAATCTCTGTCTGTAGGCCTATATATCTGTGTGACTGTATGTTTGTCCTTTGCGTATCTCTTGAAACATTCATCATATCAAATCCACACTTGGTGGGTGCTTTGCTGTGGAAAAAAGGGAGGTCTGTGTTAATGAACAAGTGCTCCACTCTGCAGTGGCATGATGGGGCTTCTAGGATCTGCAAGTGCATGTCATGATCAGAGCTTTACCGAGAAAAAAAAGATAATTTAGTCACCGTCGATCTTGGGGGGGGGGGGGGGTCATGTTGGGAAAAATGCTTTTTTATTAAAGACTGGTTTATTTGAATGCACAATTAGTTATTCATTCATAAACACATGTTTATACAAGTTATTCCAAAACATTTTAAATTTACTTTTATTTGAAAAACAAACATATTACACCTGAAACTGTTGTCGGGTTAATGGTTGGCTAACTACCGGTAATGTTTTTCTTAACTGAACTGGACTGAACTATATTAACTCAGACTGGGTTCGGGTTAGGCTGAGTTTCAATTAAACCTTTTAAAATAACACAGTAACTTTACGTATACTCATTATGATACAGGTTGATGGTCTACCTGCTGGACATTTCTTACTCCCAAACTGTTCAATACATTTAAATTTAAGTATCTGTCTGTTCCTCAACTTAACTCTTTTTTTCTCTGACATCTTGACCCGCAATGATGACCCGCCCTACTCTGCCTGATTGGCTCTGACCTGGAGACAGTAGTGACCAGTCAGAAAGGAGGGGAGGTTGCGGGGCCGTCTATTCAATGCCCGCCCCCTTTGTGCCAAAACTCAGCAAAGGCGAGCGAGTCGAAGGCACACAGAGTGACAGCGAGCACGCAGAGAGTGGTCTTTATGTGCGCTGATTATGGTTTTTATGCGCACGGTATTTGGCACTGAAATGACGCCATAATGACATCTCTCTTTGTTTGATAACATTAAAAGTCTGGCTGTCTTGTTGGTTTTCCTGACTGTTTTTTAAAAAGAAAAAGAGAGAGAAAAGGCGAGTGCACAAGTGAGCAACAGAATGACAAGTTGGAAAGTTTTAAATGAGAAAGAAAATTAGAAAGTTGTACAACAAGTGCTATTCTGCTGCTTCTGCATCTGTGGTCATCTAGTCAAGTTTAGGCAACAAAATCAGCATCTACTGCTAAGTTAAAAAGAAAGAGAAACCAACTTGACTGTAATATAAGTAGGTCTGTAAACCATAGTGTAAAAGTCACACACTTCATATGCAGTGACGGGAATAACACTGTTATAAATAAACAGTGTTACTAACAGCGTTACTTTTTTCAGTAACAAGTACTCAAATTAATTACGGGTTTCCCCCATTGCAACGCCGTTACCGTTACTGCTCTCTCTCTCTCTGTCTCCCTGCCAAAGAATGGCTGTATTTAGTGGCATAACCAAATACAGAGTAGGGCGTGTTCAGCACACACATGTGCACAGTGGCTGTCGCACATCCTGGGTAACTGGGTTGTAATCATAACAGACATCCCACCTCTCCCGGAATCTGGAGCGAGCAAGCAAGAGTGCGCTGTAGAGAGTGACTGCACGCGTGTGTGATTATGTGACTATCAATGCAGCGTGTGAGAGCAAAGCGCCCTGATAGCTCTGTGTTGCTGCTTATGAGACCAACTCCCCCCCCCCCCGACCTAGTTATATTAAGAGAAGTTTATATTGTTGCTTTTTGAGGAATAAAATTCAATCGCTGCACATTTGCTACATGTACAATTATATTATTTACTTCTTTTCAGTACATTTCTTAACCCTAATTTAATTTTGAACGTGTTTTGGGCCAGCCAAGTAATTTGACATATTTGAAGAATTTTTTTCAAAGTAACCTAATAGTTACTATTCCTGGTAATTAATTACTTTGACATTGACGTAACTCAGTTACTTTTCGTGAGAAGTAATGAGTAACTATAATTAATTACTTTTTCAAAGTAATGTGCCCAACACTGTTCATATGTCAATCCACCAACAACTGACTATCTGGAGACCACTTCTGGAACAAATGCTCAGTGCTGTCATTATTGTGACCTACTTGCACTGCCAACACAGAATAAATAAGCACTTTGTTTGTGGGAGGAAAGTGAAAGGGTGACAGTAGATTTATGATTTCCTGTGAGATTAAAAGGAACAATTCAAGATTGCTGAAAGTGACTCAAAAACTAAGGAATATGGAAGATGTATTTGAGATAAAGATTAACTTTGGATGAAATAACTACATAACCAAAATGTATCAGAAGGTTATTTATCAGCTTGTCTTCTCTCTTCAAACAGACTGGTGACCACGTTTGCTTGTTTTGGTAACAGACAGATAAGGACGTTTTTTTATTTTTTTTAAGGCAACATTTAACAAATCCTCATATTTTATCTGTCTTCAGGCAGCGGTTTGCATCTTCCGGGGTATTTTTGTGTTTCCACAGGTGTTTACTGTCAGACTGGAAACATCTACAAACATGGCCCAACGGTTCTCATGTTCACTGTACACTAATGTGGAAATACTGGATTTAAATGTTGGTTTCTCCTCGGAGAAAGACATCCTCAGTAAACTCCTGCACAATCACAAAAATACCTGTGATTGTAAGATTGATAATGGTTTCTAGCTGTAAAGATGATTTTTGCTTCCTTATTCTGTGGTAATTGAACAAGGTTTAAAAAATTTAAAGGACCAATGTCTAGTCTTAAGTGGCATCTAGCTGTGAAGTTGCAGATGGCAACCAAATAAATACCCCTCCCCCTCACTTTCACACATGTAGGAGATTCTACAGTGGCTGTAAAATATTCAAAACACACAAAAAGCCTTCTCTAGTGTAGTGGTTTGTCCATTTTGGGCTACTGAAGAAATATGACCCCTGAAAATTTGACCAACAAAACTAAATTGATTAATCAGACAATGTCTGGAAAAACATAACTAATCTAATACTGTTTAATATGGTATCTGGGTATTGATGTATCTCTTCTTGCTCTCTAACTATCACAATAACTGCTATTTTCTCTGTTTGTGGCTGACAGTACACAACCTACAAGATCGAAAAGGGAAACCCAAGCACCTTTTACCCTTTTGTCTTCAATGACATCATGGGCCTGTCCGAAAACGGGGTCCTTGTGGACGACATCAAACTGGCTTTGAAAGGACGTGTGAGGGATGGTTACAGGGTAATTACTGCAAACACTGGAGATATTTATTAGTATAATTAACAAGATCACTGTGAATTACAATAATAATCAAAAGTTGTGACATACTTTCAAAGTCAAGTCAGTGAAAAAATGTCTGGTACTGTATATTGTTATATTTGATTATACAACTTGCATCTGTCATCATTTAGGTTGATTTAACTTTGTTTTTCAGTTCAATCCTAAACATACATTATCAGAAGGCGACCAATACTACAACACAACAGTAAATCCCAACGATGAAGTGCATGTCCTGGTTTGTGTCATTCCTGCTGACACAGCCAATCAAATGAGAGATGAGGTTATAAGGAAGATTTTGGAAATCAGGAAAGCAGCCAGTGAACTAGGTGAGAGCACAAATCAATGTGGTTGTTCTTTTCTACAAACAAGATCATACATGTAAACATAATTTTAATGGTGAACCAAAGATTTTACACACTCACCTCCTGTATGTTTGATTGTAATTTCCTTCATCACAGAGAACAACAGCGTTTCAATCCGTTTAAATTTGTCAGTTTTGGGACTCATTAGTTTTCTGTCTCTTGTCTTGGTAGATATTCCTCAAGTGGCCATCATCACCAAACTTGATAAGGCCTGTCCTGAGATCGAAAAAGATTTAAAGAATGTCTACAAGTCTGCTTACCTGAAGGAGAAGGTACTGTGCATTTAATTTTTTTAAAGAAAATAATTTTGGTACTGTTAACTAACCAAAATGACACCGTCAGTTTCACAGTAAACTGCCATAACTTTAAAGGATCATTCTGGTGATTTTCTATATTTTTCTCATTGTCAACAAATCTTATATTTGGATCCAAACCACAATTAACTGATCTACTAACAAGTATTGTGTGTGTCCAAAGCCTGATATATTTTATTCTGTGTTGTAGACAGAAGAATAAAACAGATTAAAGAGACACACTGCTACACTGGGTGACATGTTCCTTCATAATGAAGACAATGGCAACTGTAGTTTATCTCTAGAGAGTAGTTCCTTGTAAGGCAGACACCACTAACCATGTACGGGAATTTATTTATTTTTACAAGATCAGTGTAGGCTGGAGTCATATTAAAAGGGACTGCCTTGTGGTGAGAATGGCTGTGATTGGTATGTGACTGATAAGGTATGCGGTTCAATCAGAGGCTGTCAGCTGATTACAGCTGGGTTGTGTGACTTCTATGTCCTTCTGTGTTGCTTCATTAAACAATTTTAATAGTTTGTGTACAACAGTAGTCTACAAGAGTGAGGAATACGATATTCAGGGTTTATAGTGACACAAAATACTTTTAGTACATCATTAATCACCAGTCATAATCTTTAAATGTATGATGGATCATTTATGTTTGGCTGTGTTTAATAAGGCCTAACTGATTTGAATGGTGCAGTGAGAACAAAAACAATAGGTTACCATTGAGATGTGATTTATTTATCTTCTTTGTTTTTTTGTAATGTAGATGGAACAGTTCAGTGTAGATGTGGGCATCCCAATGAACTGCATCTTCCCAGTGAGAAACTACTCTGAAGAAACCGACTCCAAGGACGAGATCGACTCACTGATCCTGCACACGCTGAGACACATCACCGACTTCGGAGAAGAATCCATGAACCATAAAATGAGTCAGCCTGAAGGTTCACACAGTAATGCTTGAGGACAGCATAAAAAGGCTGTGTCATTGCAATTGCGCCAGCAATATTTTGAACCAAATCTTTTACATTATTTTTGCTTATTTTTGCTTATTTGTATGCCATTTCATTTAAGACTCTTACATAAGAGATAAGTCTTTATTATACAATATTAAGTTTGATCAGTGTCTCCATCTCTACAAATCACGTCATTTTGCCTGATCATTGTTGAAGCTGACAGACCTTTCTACATCTCCAAACATACCCAATATGTCAAACTGAATTTGAAGGAAATGTGTGAAATGCTGAACATCAAGAATATTTCCATTTGATGGAGTGTTGTATTTCAATAATTTGCTTAAATAATAATAAATCTGCTTTTTGAACTTTTAGTTAAGATGTGATGATTATTACCATTAAAATGTATTTAAGTGACATCTGAAGATCAAACTGTTGATGTCTAAGGTCATTTTAGTAGAAAAAACCTTTTGAAGCCTTCTAAAAGGTTGTTTATTAGCTGGTTTTACATTTGATTACCACCCAAATGTCTATATAATGTAGCAGCTCAGCACCATCTAGCTCAGACCCTTTAGACCTGGGTGAAATACATTTTAAATCTGGTTTGATAGAGAAACTGACACTGCCTGTGTTTCGAATAAACAAAAAAAATTAACATTCCACGAAGAAGCCCAAAGAGACAGAACTGCAGAACATAAAAACAGCTCTTTATCGGACATCAGGACTGATCTTGAAAACTTCACTCCCCTTCTTCACTATAGACTGAACTCTACACACACATTCATGTAAGGAGAATTTCTCTTCTACAGACCACAGTCATAAATTACTACACACTCCACATTCCGTTAAGTCTCTGTGAGCAATATCACAAAAGTATAAATGAAAATGATGAAAATGGTCAATATAATGGCTTTAAACACAATATTTGACTTTGGCTTTAATCATATTTGGTGTCAACACCTTGTTAAATACTGCCAGGCTTATTATCACACTAACTACTAAAACACATGCTACTGTCCTATCAGATAAATAAATGCTGCTATCAAACTGAAGCTAATTTACTGTCCCACAGCAGACTCTTCTGACTCCACCATGTTGGTCAGCTTGCACAGTGGTTACGTCCGTTACCATGACAACGCGTGTCCATGAACTTTGGTGGTGGAGCCCCAGAAGGAGCAAGAAGAGAGAGGGGGTTCGCTTACTATACCTTTAAAGACGTGACCGTTAATTTGATGTTTATAAACAGCCACAGACATTGAATAAGTTCAACATGCAGGTCTGGAAGGCTAAAATCACTACAGGGGTACAACAGTCCATATATATTTGGTTAACATGACACAACTTTTGAAATTTTATCTGTGGATGTAACTGCGACCAATGTGCAGCTGCGCTGTGCAATTTCATACTAATAATGCCTGCTGATACTATATGTTGAAAGGCCTAACAATTACTATTAATCTTCAACATGGATTCTGATGCGCTAATTTATCTGTCATAATGCTGAAATCATGTTTTGTTTGGTGTTAACAGCTCAGTTTCTATAGTGCCAGTCCAACAGATCCAGTAATAAAAAAGTTCGGGGTTAGGGTTAGGGTTAGTGGGAGTAACATCGGGAGTAGATTTATTGACTTAACATCAATAAATCAATTAATCTGATGTCAAGTCAAAACTGTTACTTTCTAACAGTGTATAACAAACAGTCTTGAGTATGTGCACACCCAACACAAAAGCAGCGTGGAGTCAGCTGTGGCAAAGCGTGATTTGCCCAGATAAACTTGTGCCATGTGTATGCCATTATTTTATATTAAAGCTGCACACATTTATATCTCCAATGACAACAATATTCTTAACACTATTCAACACATCATGCAGGAGTATCACCAGTTAATTCAGACTCCATGTATTTGTTTTCTAAACCACAGCTGGCGTGTTGCCCATTATTAAAGATTTGGCTTTTGGATGCAGTAAATAATACAATGTGAAAAAGCCAGCCAGTATTTAAAAAAAATATTGGACTGCTGTATATCAAATGGTTGCAATAAAAGATATCATGATCCACTCTCGTTTTAGATGAATCAGGATTTGTTACGGTTCACTGTTTATGTGACTATCTCCTCTCCTTTGATTTCATCGTGGCGTAACAGTGATGACACCGGTTCATCCATAGATAGTTATAGTGACAGGTCAGGGGTGTCCAAACTACGGCCCGCGGGCCAACTGCGGCCCGTGGTCCATTTTTTATTGGCCCGCAGCAAGTTTTAAAAATATAATTGAATATGGCCCTCACATAAAACTTGCACTGGACTGTGTTGTAATTCTTATTTTCCACACTAGGCGGAGCGCCAGTCTTCAACACAGCAGGTTTTCCACTAAATAAAATGAATAAAAGAAAACATTTGCCACGAGTGACCAAAATGGGAGAACCAAAGAAACGCAAGATAGCAAGTGAGTGCAGAAAATTTCAGACACGGTGGGAAAATGAATATTTCTTCATGGAAGTCAAGAGGAAATGTGTCTGTTTGATTTGCCATGAAAGTGTTGCAGTGATGAAAGACTATAATGTACGAAGACACTACGAAACCAAACATCAGACCTACACGTCCTACACTGGTGCTGAGCGAGAAGAGAAAGTTAAGCAGATGGCAGCTAGCCTGCTCGCTCAACAGCAGTGCTTTCTCCGTGCTAACAAAATACACGAAACTGCCACATTAGCAAGCTACAAGGTAGCTGAACTCATAGCGCGGCACGGGAAACTTTTCTCAGATGGTGACTTCATAAAACAGTGCCTCGCCACAGTCGCAGAAACGATGTGCCCAGAAAAGATGCAGGAATTTAACAACGTGAGCATGTCCAGAAACACAGTTGTGCAGCGAATAGAAGATTTGTCAGCTAACTTAGAACACCAAGTGTCACATAAAGCTTGTACTTTTGACTTTTACTCGATTGCATGTGATGAGAGCACCGATGCTACAGACACCGCGCAGCTGCTGATTTTTCTGCGAGGAGTGGATGATAACTTCCGCGTTATGGAGGAGCTGCTTGATCTGAGGAGTCTAAAGGGCACGACAACAGGAAAGGACATGTTTGAAGCTGTGTCAGATGCAATTGACAAGATGGACCTTAAATGGGACAAGCTGTGTGGAGTTACAACGGATGGGGCTCCGGCTATGACAGGCGAGCGCAAAGGAGTGGCCTCAATGGTGTGCGCCAAGGTGCGGGACAGTGGAGGTGAGGCTGTTAAAATGCACTGTATCATCCACCAAGAAGCCCTCTGTGCCAAGACAGTCCAGCTTGATGATGTGATGAATACAGTTGTGAAAACTGTGAACATAATTCGAGCACGGGGTCTCTATCACAGAGAATTTCAAGCTTTCCTATCTGATGTTGATGCTGAATACGGGGACGTACTTTACCATTGTGATGTGCTCTGGCTCAGCCGCGGCTCCGTGCTGCAGCGGTTTTATTCCCTGAGATCAGAAATTGATCAGTTTTTGAAAGAGAAGGACAAACCTCTCCTTGAACTAAGTGACCCTCTGTGGTTGGCAGACCTGGCATTTCTAGTTGATCTCACTGGTCATCTTAACACACTGAACAAGAGCCTGCAAGGCAAAGACCAGCTTGTGCCACAGCTGTACGCGCACATGAAAGCATTCTGCGCGAAGCTCTGTCTCTTTGAGACACAACTGCGTAACTTCAATGTTGCGCACTTCCCCACGCTGTCCAAAATCAAGTGTGGTTTTCCAAACGGCAACCTTTCTGCAAAAAAGGAAAAATATGTGTCTGTGGTCACATCTCTTAAGACAGAATTCAGTCAGCGTTTCCAAGATTTCTCTACCATTGAGAAAGAAATCAAGCTGTTCTCAACTCCCTTCCTGATGGATGCAGAAGAAGTGGAAGAGAGTCTGCAATTGGAGCTTATCGAAATGCAGTGTGATGATTCTCTGAAGAATCAGCATCAGCTGCTCTCCCTTCCCAACTTCTACCAGAGCTTGGAAAAGGCCAAGTTTCCTCTGATGCGACGTCACGCAAAAAGGATGATGAGTCTGTTCGGCTCGACATACATATGTGAGCAAACGTTTTCTCTGTTAACTCTGAACAAAAGCAGATTGAGAACCAAAATGACCGACAGAATCCGTGTAGGTCCGTGTATGTTCTGGTGTTTGGATTTTCCGTTCATGAATGGGAATTAAAAAACAAAAAACGACTGGTTTATTTGATTTTCGTTTTGAAATGCAAAAACAAAAATTGAATTACACTGCATTTTTCTTTCATTTTCATTTTCTATTTCATATAACAAAAATAAATTCACTAGTCAACAGGAACGAAGAAACGGACCAAAAACAACCATTTATTCATATTCTGTGAATATGATCTGTAAGTGTACATAGATCTGTAAATGTGTAAACCGATCTGTAAATGCGTACATAGATCTGTAAATGTCTGTCATCACTTACAACTCAGGCAGGAGCTCTCGATTGGCTGTGTTTTTACACGTGAATTTTGCAACACTTCTGCCGCGGCAGATCTACGATCTGCAAATGTGTAGAAATGAGATTTGTCTGTGACCTCAGTGTTCCTTTGCCCTGAGCTCAGGCTCACAGGCTCACATTTACACATTTACAGATCTATGTACACTTACAGATCTGTGTTCACATTCACAGATCTTTGCATGCACTTGCAGATTTGTCTTCACTTGCAAATCTGAATACAGACAGATTTTTTTTACACACACACAGATCTGAATACACACACACAGATCATATTACACACACACAGATCTGAATACGCACACACAGATCATATTACACACACACATATCATATTACACACACACAGATTGAGATACGCATTTGCAAATAATATTGCAACAGTAATAGCTCCATACATTTTCCTCTTCGAAGTCTCCGTCATTAGCCTACTCTCCTTAATTGTCTCACTCCTGGACATGCGCTCTTGCCTAGCTTCCGGTGCGAGAATATGAATAAATGGTTGTTTTTGGTCCGTTTTTTCGTTCCTGTTGACTAGTGAATTTATTTTTGTTATATGAAATAGAAAATGAAAATGAAAGAAAAATGCAGTGTAATTCAATTTTTGTTTTTGTATTTCAAAACGAAAATCAAATAAACCAGTCGTTTTTTGTTTTTTAATTCCCATTCATGAACGGAAAATCCAAATACCAGAACATACATGGACCCGTGTATCATTCGTTCTTTCTATTTTTGATTGGAAATCAAAAAAGGAAAAAGTGACAAATTATTTTGTTTTTTGTTTTTAAATCTAACACAAAAAAAGAAAAAATGTCTGGTTTTTCATATTTCAATTTTAGGCTCAAATAAAAAATAGGAAATGGAAAAACGGGCCACAGGACTGAATTTGATTTTAATATTTAATTGGTCGGTTTACGTGACCCGGAAATGGCTCTGCCCGCAGCAGAGAGAATTTATCATAGCCCGTACCATGAATTAAGCAGATAATGATAACCACATGGATACCTGTGGGACTATAAGCAGCTGAGAAACAAACCACAAAATACGACGGAGATTGTTATCTTTAGAAAGCAAACAGCAACACCCACTGATAGGTTTACATGAGTGAGGGTAACTGGTCATTGTAAATATATACTTACAGATCTGGGGCCTCATTTATCAAAAAGGGTGTAAAACTGCTACTACATTTTTGCATACGGCGAAAACACAATTTCGCAATTTTCCATTGATAAATCACACCGGACCCAAGAATGGTGCGGACGTAAACACACCTCATACTCCGCCCCCGGAACGCCTGGACACAACCATATATGGTCAGCACGTGCATATTAATTAGTCATGTGCCCTCTGTGGAGCGGCTACAAAGTGACAACAAAGACAAAGCGGGAGGGCGGGGCAAAGAAGCGAAACCTCTCCGAAAGCGAGATATAGGCTACAGCGATATTGGGCAATAAATCAGTCAGAAAAATTATCTTGCGTTTTAATAAGCTACAATAAAAAC
Organism: Scomber japonicus; assembly: GCF_027409825.1. Lineage (NCBI taxonomy): Eukaryota > Metazoa > Chordata > Actinopteri > Scombriformes > Scombridae > Scomber > Scomber japonicus. Next base: position 7,818,099 of record NC_070594.1, on the reverse strand, counting down.
GAAAACCTCCCAGATCTCATGGAAAGTGAGCAGAAAGAAGAATAATCTTATGTAATCTGAAAAATCCTGCTGATTTTATCAGTCGTCATGTCCTCCTCTTTTAGCGTCACACGCTTTGTTCCCTTAAACAGCACATAGCTCTCCATGGTCGATGGTTGATGGCACCTGGCTCCTCCAGTGGTCCAGATCCATGGCAGCTAGAAAGCTAACGCTCATTACCAAACTTCCGGGTCACGACCAATTAAATATTAAAATACAATTCAGTCCTGTCGTCCGTTTTTCCATTTCGTATTTTTTTATTTGAGCCTAAAATTGAAATATGAAAAACCAGACATTTTTTTCTTTTTTTGTGTTAGATTTAAAAACAAAAAACAAAATAATGTGTCACTTTTTCCTTTTTTGACTTTTGATTTCCAATCGAAAATAGAAAGAACGAATGATACACGGGTTTGACAGCCACCTCCGTGATGTCCTTCGCATAAATGAAAATCCATTAATGGAAAGTTGTGATGTAGGTTTATTTTCCTTTAAGCATATTCAGTTATCAAGTATAATCTACCTAAATTTGATGGATTTTGTTAAATTTAATACACTGACTCTAGAGGTGAGGCGATAAACCTCATCTCTAGTGAGTGGCCCAGCCTTTCATATATTTTTCTGCATGTGGCCCTCCATGAAAAAAGTTTGGACACCCCTGTGATAGGTAGTTCGACTCCCACACGTGGTTTTGTTGTTTTTAAACGAACAGAGAGCAAATTTAATGTTCGTAGTGAGAGGTCTAGTATTTTCATGTATTTTAGTTGACACATAAATCAATGTTCCAGAATACGGTTTCTGTAACATTAGTAAAATCTCAAAAGACACCGGCTCATTAATATGGTAGAGAGGCAAAGTAATCGGAATGTTTATTTCTTGGTTCGTCGACATGGGGTCCTCATAAGTCACACCTACGAAACATCTGCCACTATCACCAGTTAATTCACCCACTGGTCAAAGTTCTTATATTTAATTTTTTGTCCTTCTGAGTAAGCGGGGGCGCTTACTGGATTGTTTAACCTAAGAAAAATACAAAGTAATGTGAGGATAGCATTGCCACTTTGCAAATTGAATTGTCAACTGCCAAATGCATTTTCAAATTGCATTACAAAGATTGAAGATTGAATTGCCAATTTGCAAAATGCATTGCCATTTGAATAAAGGTGCAGATACGCTTCCATATTGAACAAATATGTAGTTTTACTACTATTAGTGTAGCTCAGCATTTCTGAGTAATCACCACTGGTTCACTCACTATTTTCAAGTGTACTGTTGGTCACGTGATGTGACGGCTTGACATTATGGCCAAAACGGACGTTACCTGAAAAATCTAAACAAGACGGCTACCCTCACGAGTGACACAGTATCAACCATGGAGTAACTTGTAAGTAAACCAAAACACTTCTAAACTCCTTTGCTTATTGTAACATTGTAAGAATATCATAATACAGATAACATTTGATTGTTAGACAAGGCTATTTTTTTACATGTAAAGTGCAAGAGTGAGATTCTACTTCGCTCAGAAAGTTAGCATGGCCACCAATACAAAATTTTCACCTGAGATATGGAACCAATCAGAACGGGGAGGCGGGCTCAAGGCGATGATGACTGTAGAGTGACTGTTTACATCCAGCATGGCGGCCACGGAGGTGCAGCAACCGTTCGTAGCAGCAGTAGATTGTGTGCTAAATAAATTGGAAGTGTGATGAGTATTTCTGTGATTGCTCTGCCTGGTTGGTCCGTTTTCCTTTTTCTTCTCCACGTCATCAGGCTGAAACAGTTCACCTGGGCTGGGGGCTGGGCCACCTTTTTAAAACCAGCTGGCCTACTCAGTCGCTCTCTCTCTCTACCAGCCACAGAACCCTTTTTCTTTGTTTGCTTTATTTGATTGATTTCTAGCACACAACATATTCCCGCATCTATGCACTTCCAGACACCACTGATTCGACAGATTTAGCACATAGTTTTGATTAATTTATGTAAATAAGTTACTTTAATAAATTACTTTGGTTTTGTCTAACTTAAATGTGTGTTCTTCTCCTTGGTTTTTCTTAAGTTTGAGCCAGTTCATGACAAAATGGGGGCTCGCCCGTTCAGTAAGACCTAGTATTTAGTTGAATATGGTTGTGTTTTTCTTTCAACTATTGGTAAGTGGCATTTGTTTATTGCTGGGTTTGACTGTTTCTTTGGGGAGAATTACACATGATGGTTTTTTATTTTTTGGTAGGTAACATGATTGGGGAGAGTGTTTTGGTGCTCAGTTTGGTCCAGTTTTGATGAGTCATTTTAAGGGGTGACTTTTGGTGTAGTCCTTGTAAGGAGTCTCTTTCCCCCCGGTAGGCTTATCAGGTTCTACTTGTAGAACCTGGGGTATATTGTGTGGCTGTGAAAGTGAGTAGAGCTATATGCTCAGGTTCACGTCCGTGGGGTGCTGGTGGTGGCTGCATAGCAGGTGCTTCCCAGTCCCACTGGTTTTGGTGATTAAAGACCCTCTCGCCGGTAACAGCCTGAAATCTAGGGTTGAGTTTGATAGTTGTTGTTCTCTTAGTTAGCTGGGTTTTTTGACTTCCTTGTTTGTGGCTACTTAAATTAGTTTTTCTGGACCATTGTGTAACTTGGTTTTGGTACTTTGACTTATTTTGGGTCTTGATTAAGTGAGTCATGGCCTCTGTAGTGGAGGATTTTGTGGCTTCCCCTTCTGAGGAGCTTTTGGAGCAGTGCACTAGGGACCAGCTCTTGAAAATTGCTTAACACTTTGAGATTGAAATTCCCGATAAAAAGCTGAAAGACATCATAAAAAAGGCTGAAATGTAAATTGCTGGATGATGGTGTATTGGTAATTGAGGAGGTGACTCAAAAGCCTGTGGTTTCACAGTGTATTTTGTCCTTTGAGCTACAAATTGTAACAATAGAAGCTCCTTTTATTGTTGTATTGTATTGTATAATTGGAGCACGACAGACAGTTTGAAATGGAGGTGTTGAGGCAAAAAACTGAAATGCATAAACTTGAGGTTCAACAATATAGGCTTGATATGATTAGGAAAATTGAAAAGGAAATTTGGCAAGTGAGGGATCAGTTAAAAAAAATGTGAATATGAATTTGATGGTGGAACTAATCTCCGTTTGGTCCCAAGCTTCACAGAAGCAGATCCGGACCTCTTCTCTCTGTTTGAGAGGGTTGCTGAGTCCAGGCGATGACTGGATGAAGAACGCACTCTCCTCCAATGTGTGTGCACGGGTAAGACGCAGGACGCTGCTCTCTTGCTCTCTCACATAAAGATTGTGTCAAGTATGAAAAAGTTAAGGCTGCAGTTTTGAGAGCTTTTGAGTTGGTTCCTGAGGCCTATAGGCAGCGCTTTAGGAACTTCAGGAGACAAGATGTTTTGACACATGTTGAGTTTGTTCGTGGTCTTGAAACTCGTGTCGCTGGTGTAAATACATTTGGAGAGTTGTGTAATCTGGTGATTCTTGAACAGCTTAACTGTGTGCCTAGTAGCATTGCCATTTTCATTAATGAAATGATGCTGCTGTTCTGGCTGACGAATATATTCTGACTCATAAGACTGACGACGTACCAAGTGACACTGGTTATAGGTCTTGCCACAATTTTAGAGGTAATGGGGGAGGATTGGGGTCAGATTCAAGTAACTGAGCATCAGCCTTGGAGGAAATCTGTGGGTCTGTTCGAAACTTTCCTACAACTCGTACTAACTCTGATGTCATTTGAAGTACGTAGTGTGTTTCAACTGTGTAGTTTGTGATTTAGAGTATGTGAGAAGTTCCTGGATGGTTTACTAGAATCTCCAGAAATGCAGAATATGCATCAAGAGCTGACTACTCACACTCACATTACCCAAGATGCAACGCTCCTACTCACACTCACATTACCCAAGATGCAACGCTACTTCTGAAAAAACAAAACAAAATACAAACGTCACAGATCACCACCGAGGGTATGTTCGCTTCCTGTTTTAAAAATAAAAGCACAAATTCTATCGCTATGGTTTTCTTAATAATAAAAGGTAACGGGTGTTTTATTTTGTGAAAATGACAGGAAGTGCATTACTCACTACGGCTAACTCCGAATTCTCAGGAACAAAACTTTAAACAGGTGTTATTTGGTGTTATTTAAATTAGCGTCACATTGTGGATCTAAAGGGCTACTTTACTTTCTTCCTAAAAAGGTTAGAAATGTGGATAAAGTGGTATATTTACAGAGTTAGAGCTAAAATGAAATCAGCTTCAGCCTGATGATTTCAGCTCGGGTAGGAACCAAATGCATTGTGGGATATCATGTAGTTTACTACAGTGTAAACGGTCTGCTTACTGTCTGGTCCTTTAGTATGTAGGATGGAAGTATGTAGTATATGGTTTCGAACACAGCCTATGTCTAGCCATACTTGTAACTATTGCCAATGGAAAGGACACTGGAAAAGTGAGTGCCCTGCACGTAAAGGGGATATGAAGCAGTCAATCAAGTAAACATTTACTAAATGGGTTTCCAGTATTATCAAAAATCATAAAATACATACCAAATGTAAACAAAAGGAAAAAAAAGACGTCCGTTATGTCTTTCTTGACAAGGGCCCCACCATGCTACAGTGGGAAGACCTGTGACGTCATGGGGTTGGTTGAGTTCACCAGGTGTAACGGTTGAGACAGTGATAGTTAGTGAAGGATGGAGATAGTGACAGATAGAGACAGTGATAGATAGATAGATAGCTCTTCTTTAACATTGCCCGACTGTAGAGAAGCCACTCCACATTTCATGTCAAATTTTGAAAAAATCCCAACCATCACGAAGCAACGTGAGGCACCATAACTTACTTTTGAATCTATATCTTACTTTATTAACTCTAAGTGCTGATCGTCTTTCCACCTTGTTATTGTTTTATTACCACACTGGAGTTGGCACGCAACAAATTAACGATTTTGATTGGCTTTTGTTTTATTATTCATAACATTATCATAACACTAATAAATCACCAATATAAACCAACAGTAGTGGCAGCAGGCCAAATAATATGGTCATACAAATGGAGAATGCACAGTATTAGTCTAGTCCAGATTTTGCCTTTTACTGAACATGTAGTTGTTGTTGCCACTTAATAGCAGATATCAGTCTAAAAAGCAGTAGACTACATGCAACTGTTACTTATTAGAAATAACTGAACATTGATAATGTTGTCATTCACAAAGGAATTATAAGTTAAATGTATCATTTGCTGGGTGAAAAAATAGGCATTAGTGAGAAAAGAAAATATATCAGCGAGCAAAACTAAAACTAGATGATTGAACATGATGACTGATGATTATGATTCTGGCTGCTACATTTTGTGCCTTAGCTACAACAGGAAATGTCATAACATTATGTTAATTTTGTTCAACATTCCCAGTGTTTACATATATTCATTTTGTAACGATTTGTTAATGATGACGATAATAAGGGTTAGGGTTTAATCAGCACTACAGCCACAACTGATAACAACAAAATAAGGAAACATTCTATAAATTATTATTGTAAGAATAATCATACAACAAAAAATATTTATGTATGATTCTTTATTATTCTTTAAATCAGTAGTCAGGATGTAAGTACAAAGTATATCATGAAAAGGCTATCATTATTATTTGGGTACCTTAAAACAATACATTTGTATCAACAGGTTAGGCAGACATGCATGCAACTGGTGGCCAGCAGCAAATGTCCAGAGGCTGACATCAGCCAGGATACAGAGCAGGAGACAGGCAGTGTCCACACCCCGACAGTCAGTGGCAGCACCCAGACAGAGGAATTCGAACAGAATGAGGAAAAGGGAGGAAATAAGCAGTATATTTGTACAGGAACTACAACGGATAACATACTTATCAACAAGGTTATTAACAAAGACCACTCATACTGTACATCTGTTGAAGGCCTCTGCCAAGCTAGAGCACCATAATCACAGCAGGACCTAGATCTTAGCAGTGAGGGCTGTGAAGAGTCTGAAACAGAAAGCTTGATGGAAGACAAGACAAGTCAAGATGATGAAAATGATGAATTTGAATTAAGCAGTGAGGGAAACATCAGTGATGATGATCAAAGCATTACTGATGGCAATGTATCTCAGAGCTGCCTACTCTCACGCTTTCGGCGTGTGACACACGATTTTGCCTGTTTTCACACGCACTCACGCCATACGTCCATTTTCTCACGCAAAACAAAATCCGATCTTGGGCTGAGACTTGTTGTTTCCTTTTCAAACTCCCCGACGGTTGATGGCGCTACTGTAACAAGTTGCAACCTTGCGACAGAAGAAGAGTTACAAGGAGACTTGCGGGAGAAGCTTGAGAATCATTATCTGAGCAGTAGAAGAAGAAGAAAAATCTGAAGTATCTGAGCGCAGAGACTAGGTATGTTGTTACAATCAGTGTCACATATCGTTCATTAAGAACTCACTCTCTTAAACTTTAAATCTTGATTCACGAGCAAGGAACACATCACCAACGAGATACGTTTTAACAGATTTATTGACAGAATTTGAATGAATTGTGTATTCTTGATGCGGAACGATTCTTGATGCGGTGTGGGGAGGTCGGACGAAGGATCCGCCGCTGCGCCCGGGCAGTGACGAACCCCCAAAAACCTCCAATTATTTGAGACATGCTCGTGCGGATCTTAGATCGTTGAGTCTGAGCAGATATAGCGGTGATACGTTAATGAGCGTCAATAGTGAGAGTCCAAGATACAAGCAAGACAGCACGGGTCGAAGTGTGATGGTGACACAGTGAATTCTGAGCATCCAAGGAAACTGAAGATGCTATATGGAATATGGAATATGAACATCGCTTTGAGGGTCAGGGCGATGTGAGGAGTTTGGTATCCTCAGCGAATGGTGTGTAAGCAAGTGGACAGCAGTTCGGCGGTAAGAGAAAGCCGTTTGGCTGGTTCTTGGTTTACGAGACCAGCGAGAAGTGACTTACTTGGGGATGGTTTATGGCTGGGCTGGGATTACCTGTGATTAGTTTGGAGAAAAACTAGTACCGCTGAGGTAGGATTTGATAGTAGGTGTTTTATGTTCATGGCAGAATGAGCATGGGTGATGTAGCAGATGACAGTGGTGAGATAGAACGAGGGGGAGATGATGTTGTGTCGGTCATGAAAGTGTTGGAACTTATTCCAAGCTGTCCAGTTGGAGGAGAGTGTAGAAGATAAGCTGTTAATATTGTAGTTTGGAATTCGAAGATCAGGAGTATTAAAGATGGATTTACAGATTGAAGTCAGTGCAGAATATGGAGGAACTGAAGTCGGCAGCGGTTTGGCATGCAGAGCCAGTTTCTGAACTTCTGGAACATAAAATGAGAGAGAGAGAGTCAGCGATGGTATTATGGTGACCTGGGACGTGGGCGGCGCGGAGGATATATTGGTTAGTGATGGAGTGCCACGTGAGCGACGCATGAATGGCATGTTTGAAAAGGAGTTGGAGCGACCTTGGTTAATGATTTCAACGACTGAGATTATCATAGTGTATAAGAATGGATTAACTAGACTATTCGTGTCCCCATAGAACAGCGGTGGCTACTACGGGGTAGATTTCGAAGAGGCGGAGGAAGCGACCTGGCAATTGTCCATGAGTTCTGGGGGCCATTCTGATGCTAACCATCTACCGTTGTAGAAACCCCCAAAATCAGCAGAAGGAGCGGCATCAGTGTAGCTGGATGTCAAGGGAGTTAGTCAGCTGATCATCATAAAAGAAGAAGATACCGTTCCAGCTAGAGAGGAGATGGAACCACAAGCGAAGCTCGGCGAGACAGGATTGGTTCCGTGACAAGGAAGACAGAAGCGACAGGACGATACGATAGACCGCAGGTGGCTCTAAGAGCGTCAATAATGAAATAGTTATGGTGGTGAAATAGGACAACATATATATGTTACTTTGAACGTGTGACAGGAGCATTGATAATGAAATGGTCGAAGTGACGAGAGAGAACGACAGGTAGTTTACGTTAAACGTGTGAAAGGGGGTGGTCTCAGCTGGCCATTTGGCGGAGAACGATGCATCGTTCTGTCTGATGAAGTTGCGGGAGTAGCACTTGGGGGCAATGACATCCCGGTGTCACTGCCCGGGAGAAATGAGCTGCAGGGATCAGTGTAGTCAAATATGGGTTATCCTGGTACAGTAGTAGCCACTTCAAAGTTCCCCTCCAAGCTGAATGCCAGCTGAATGGCAGCTGACTCCCAGCCAAGTTCCAGCCAAGTTCCAGCTGAGTTCCAGCAGCTGGAGAGACCCCCTCCTTCTTCTGGGCGTGTCTATCTTTTCCTGTAAACCCACCTATTCATTGTAATACAGGGTTTGACCAGAAGATGGCGCTTCTGTCACAAACTAGCCCACATTCTGATGTTTTAGGAATTGTTACTGTCAGGTCATCCAGATTCATCGAATCAAATCAAAAAATTAAATAACCTACTGACTACTGATTATTTTGTTATTTGTTTTGAATCTAATACAAAAAACGAAAAAAAAGCCTTTTCATATTTTAATTTTAGGCTCAGATAAATAATACGAAATGACGAAAACGGACCACAGGACTGTATTTGATTTTATACAGCACATATGTGCCAGCCAACCCCGGTCTATTCAGTGCATGCGTTAAGCCAGGTAGATCCAGCCACCTTATTAGCATTATCATTGCTCAACCTTTTGTTTGGGCTTAATGGGCCATTTGGTTCCATGGTCACACAAATCACGCACAGAGATCAGAATCAGAATAGTGTTCATGGACGTCGGAACTATTTTCTGAGAGGGGTCACTGTGAGCTTTCATAATAGTCAAATCTCTCCTGTCATGGTGCTGCGCAGCCAGGTTTTCAGCCTGCGCAAGGCTGAGAAAGAGCGCTCAGATGCCGCGACAGATATGGGCCAGACAGAGTTTAATGAGCATTAATTATATGAAAAAGATAAATATAAGTCAGACAAATTGAGTTTAAATTCAGATTCGTTATTATTATTACAGTAACTAACTAGTTAATTAAGTATTGGTGTAAAACTGAAAACTCAACCACACATACGTGCTGGACAGAGTGGGGGCACTACACACATCTACAACTACACCCCTCACTCACTTAGAAAAGATGTAAAACTGAAAACTCAACCACACATACAGTAGCATATGTGCTGGATATAGTGGGGGCACAGACAGTGTCTTGATCTTGATTTTCAGTGGGGGAGGTGTCCAGCACGAAGGTGATGGGTTGAGGGGGATGGTTACAGTGCTGTCCCATTGTCTTTCAAAGCGAATGCCCCCCGTCCCCCGCTGGCCCGCACTCACATTACCTCAAAACCCAAGCACAATTGCCTCCGGCACATGCGTTGCGCAAAAGGCGCACATAACGCGTGCTGCGCCGGTAACACACAACACAGCCGATCAATTAACACAACTCACTATGATTAAAAAGTACAAGTATATTCTTCTGAGTCGTGCCTGAGTCATGCAGTAGCCTGCTACAGATACTTGTGTAAAAAAGACGCACTGATTTCATTCACGCTCGCAGCCTCTCCAGCGGAGCAGCTATAGAACAGACTTAGTTTAACTGAATGACTTAGAAGTCTCCAAATGACTTGCTTTAACGAATTTCGTTAGTTTATATAATGCAGATTTGTAAAATATTACTTTTATGAGGGTCACAGTCACAGACTGTATAAACTTAGCATTTCATAATTGTGGTAGCAGCGGTGCAGCAGATGTAATGAAGTCCACGCAGCACGCTGTATGCAAACTAATATTAAGCCTATAGACTATTCATTATAATGTTGATGGACATAAATTGAGTTATTTTGCCTTAATAATGATAAAATAAGACACAAAAAAATGGTCGGATTGGGAACCCATATAATATTAACACTACGTATTAAATAGCGCGTCCTGTTTTAAATCACTAGACTGGGTTTGTCTCATGGGCTATTTCTTGGTTTGACAGTGATCAGTGATCAGTCAGAGGAATTATTAAGTGTCCGCGAGTGTTTCCTGTGACACACGGTGTCCTGTCAGATGTAGGGCAGCTTCAATTGCATCTTTCTAATGGATTAACTATATTGTATGCTTCATTCGGCTACTGTATACAGAAGAATAGAAGTAAAACAAGTAATATTAGTGTATATAATATTTAGCCTAGTATTTTAATCAGGTTTAATCACATGGTTGTAACGTGATGAATCCGGTTATTTTTTTTTAATAGTTGGACAGCCTAGTCTTTCCTATGAGCAGTGGGTCTAAACACACTGCTCCTCCCCGTGGATAAATGAGGCATTGCAGCTGGTTTTCACTCGGGCAGCTTAGGGGCGTTCCGAGTCGGGTCTCATTGACCACGTCATCGCGGGGGGATCGCATTTCCCCCCTGCTTCCATTATCGGCCAGCCAAGGACCGGTCAAGGACCAGTCAAGGAGCCATCAAGGAAACACGGGAACTTTGAAATGGCTTCATCTGTACCTTGATGATGAGACAGCGGGGCGCTGGAAGCCCGGGGGCAGATGTTCCGGTTGAAGCAGAGTGCTGGCAGCTCTCGGTGCCAGGAGCCTTGACTAGAGCAGGCTTCTGTGGCAACTAGAGCAGGATGTCCACGATAAAAGCTGCCTGCTGTCGAACTAAGCGAGCCAAGGTTGGTTTGAGTAAACGACAGGGTCACTGACATCAAACATCCTGGCCGAATTGAAGTGGTGCAGGGTCATTGGCATCCTGGTGCTGATGTTCTGGCCTAAGCCGAGTGCTGTGATTGGAATGAAGGGACGGCAAGGGTTGTAGGCATCCCGGTGCCCGATGTTCCCGTTGGAACGAAGTGCTATGGTTGGACAAATAAACAGCATGGGTTGCAGGCATCCCGGTGCCTGATGTCCATAACTAAGCAAAGTGCTGCTGTTAGAATTAAGGAAATAGCATGGGTCGTAGGCATCCCGGTGCCTGATGTCCCTGTCTAAACAAGCGCTGTGCTGCTGTTGGATTTGAGGAAACAGCATCGGTCGCAGGCATCTCTATGCCTGAAGTACACGACTAAGTGAAGTGCTGCTGTTGGATTTAGAAAACAGCATGGTCGCAGACATCCCGGTGCCTGATGTCCCTGTCTAAGCGAAGCGCTGGGGTCGTAGTGAGGAAACGCTATGGTTGCTGGTATCACTGTGCCCGATGTTCCCGTCTAAGCGGAACACTGGTTGGAGTTAGAAAACCACATGGGTCGCAGGCATCCCGGTGCCTGATGTCCCTGTCTAAACGAAAAGCTGTGGCTGGAGTAAGAAACCGCATGGGTCGCAGGCATCCCAGTGCCTGATGTCCCTGTCTAAACGAAATGCTGTGGCTGGAGTAAGAAACCGCATAGGTCGCAGGCATCCCGGTGCCTGATGTAGACGACTAAGCGATGTGCTGCTGTTGGATTTAGAAAACAGCATGGTCGCAGGCATCCCGGTGCCTGTCTCGGAGCGGCGCTGCGGTTGGAGTGAAGGATGGAAGGGGGTTTATGATTCAAACAATATAGAAGCAATTTCAGGTTAGTTGTATTTGTGATAAATTGTGTTAGTAGCTTGCGATCCAGCTTTTAACGTGGACGATACGGAGTGATTTCGGTTAGTATTGTGATAACTGTGTTAGTAACGTGCAATATGATGCGTTTAATGGCAGATGATGCCTAAAATGACGATTGACTCGATATACTGGCAACGTGCAACCTGGTGTTTGTAATGTTCAAGCACGTGTAACGGTGTGCAATGGCAAAGTGACGTTAGAGTAGCTGCGTGAGAAGCTTCCAGCTGGTATATGGTAAAGACAATGTGGAAGTAACTTTAAATTAATTATGAATCTTTACTACAAAGTAGTGGAGATGGATAACGTATGATGCAGGACTGATGCCGTTGGTATAATGCCATAGACTGTATAGAAGAAATGGACGTAACAATGTGACGTCACCCACTGGTTTGTGGACTGCTGCTCGGGAGCCACTTTTATTTATTTATTTTATTTTATTTTATTATTATTATTATTAGTATTATTTTTATTTATTTTTTTATTTTTTTAAATTTCTTCTTTTATGACACAAAAACGATAATACTGACAAGTCTGAGTGGAAATAGTAGCGCAATACTACCTGGCCCCTGCCGGGGGGGCGCTGTGGCCGTGGGGCTACGGGGCTCTGTGGCGTCACACATGCCGAACCGGGCGGTGATTGGCTTAGACGAAAACCCAGAAGGCGGGAGCGCGGGTTGCTGTTGTTGATGCTGAGTAAACAATGAAGCTTTAGTTTAATGTGGCTGAGGTTGATAGGGAATGCATCCTATGCAGGAATCGTTGGCAGTTCGGTCGCTGATGTCGGGGTCCGTTTGAGGATGTAAAGGCGGCCGGACGGAGAGTGCGAGCCCGGTGTGGTGGAGAGTTATCTGGACCGTTGAAGCTGCTGCTCCAGCGGCTTTGTGCGTTGCTTCCCTGCTTTTTGCCCTCGCTAGTGGAGGAGAGGAAGCCAGAGATCTACCGGGAGTGTCACATCAGGGGAGTGTGGGTTGAAGAGCCTGCGGGGCCGGCGTGTGCCTGCGGGGCCGGCGTGTGTCTGCGGGGCCGGCATGTGCCCCGCGGGGCGCTTGGCTGTGGTCTGCTGCTGTGTGAGAGGAGAACCGGTTTCCCACGAATCTTCAGTGAAGTCGGACGGGTTGATCTGCAGTTTGTGATCCGTGGTGAGTTCACTCTTGGAGTAGTAATCGTAGACTGAGACTGCCTGCACGTGAAACTCGAAAGCGAGAGTGAACGAGGGGGAAGCTGTTAGGTCTGTTTATATAGGAGCCGGAAGGGGTGTAATTGGTGTATGTTCCCGCTCCCGAAACTGCGCTTATCAAGCTTCGAAAGAAATTCGTTTGTGCGCATGAACTTGATTTTGTGTGGTAAATGTAAACTCAGTTGCTGTAAACCTTATACAGTCTATGTTGTAAACAAGCAGCAGGGAGCACCTTAGGCTACCTCGTGGTGTACTGCATCATGCTCAAAATATCAGCTCATGTTTATTCAGGCTACTCACATAGCATTTATCTTTTTATTGCATGACCACCTGGGTGAGGAGTTTCTGAATCCCTTCAGGATGAAACAGAGATGGAAAGCTTCTTGCATGCATGCATATACAGTATGATGCAAACTATGCATGTTGTACTGTATCTGAACTTTGTTACAGTATACTTACAGTATTATTCAATTAAAAATATGGTATGTCTTTCCATTTTGTTCTTGGTTAATTTTCCATAGGTGACAGGAGCCAAAGAATTTGGGAGGCTTGCTGCCGTGGCTAAGCTGGTCCTCGTCTTACCCCATTCTAATGCTGATGCGGAGAGAGTGTTTTCAGTTGTAGGGCTGAACAAGACAAAGACCAGAAATAGCCTGGCAATGGATGGCACCCTGTCTTCAATAATGACTGTAAAGATGGCAAACCTGGAGCCCTGCTTCAGATGGGGGCCCCCCTCAGAGGTCATCAAGGCCTCCAAGAAGGCCACAGGCCAGTACAATGTTGCCCACAGATCCTAGAAAACAAGCATCTAACCGGCATCAGATCTGCCTACCTCATTTTTAGTTTAAGCCTTTAACGGAACACTCCACTGTTTTTTCATATTAAACTAAGTTATTCCCTTAACTAAGACGAGTTGATACATACCTCTCGCGTTTCAATGCGTGCACTCAATGGCTCTGGCGAGCAGCCCTACTTTGATAGCACTTAGCTCAGTTCCCTCTGAGTGAAACAGAGGAAGGGCCTTGTAGCATACAGTAAAGTAACCAGGAACCAAGCTGAATGAGCCTTCAATGACACTGCATACGACACCGACATTAGGGCTTCCCGACCCTGACAAACCTTTCACACAGACTGTGGACAAGAAAAATGGTTGCATGACATCTGTTTTACTACAAGACCATGGGGAACATATGAGACCAGTAGCATATTATTCAGCAAAGTTAGATTCCATAGCAGCGGGACAGCCAAACTGCCTCAGAGCTGTAGCAGCTGCTGAAAAAGCAGTTGTGGCCTCGAGATATTGTGGGTTACTCAGTCACGACTCACACTGTTGGTGAAGATTTCAAAAAATTTTGCTTGAAATACCGAACAACCTTGCTTCCCACAGAGGATGATGGAGAACAACATTGTTGCATACCTACCATTAATGAAATATGTTCTCCCATACCTGATATACAGGAAACACCTCTGACATGCCTGGACCTGGTACTGTATGTGGATGGCTCAGAGTCAGATGTAAAATGACCAGAATAGCAGAGTTCCCTTAATCAACAGTAAAGAGAAGGTCATTACAAACTCTTTAAAAAGGTGTTTCAGTACTATGGCGTGTTATAAAAATTGGCCTGAAGTTATAGAGAATAGAAGAGTCATTTTGTGAGGATGAGAGCACATTTAGATCTGCAACAGATCTGAAAATGAAAATAAAATGCAGATTGTGGTCTGAAGAGGATGTTGGTCTGAATAGGGTAAGGTGTACGTGTCTTTTCCCCATGTGTGAGATGGGAGGATAATTTAACATGTTAACCACAGGAGACTACGTGAGTTACTGTTCATAGTCAGGGGCTCATTTTCTGTCTTTCACTTTGTTTCCACTAAGACAACAACAGCACAGGTACGTCATTCACACTGTATCTTCAAATATGTGATTTAAAAATGATTGTTAAACTATTTTAGGTTCGTTTTTAAATATCAGTATCATACTCAATGTTGAATAGAAAAAGAAAAAAAGATCACTGTAAGAACATGACAAAATAAAATGTATTTTAAAAAGCTTTATAATTTTTAGATGTTTACTGTAATTTACTTTAGTTTATTTAATTTAAAGCTTGTTTTGGGTCATTACTTTTCTCTATTTTTCTTAGAATAAATCATTTTGATGCTTTTTGTTCTTTGTCTCTGTCTCCCTCCGACGATGAGGTCTTTGGAGGTATACCGGTTACCCAACGCCAGGGTCTCCAACCAGCTGGAGAAGTCGCCATAGCCTCGACGTCCGAGGCACCACCTTCCCGGCCCCCAAACCAGCCAAGGAAGCGGTCGACTCCCGCTAGCTCCGTGTCCTCTATCGTCACCATCCCGCCCGGATCATCTCTCCTAAACCTCCAAGACTACAGTTCTTCCGACGACTCCTCCACCTCGCCAGGTACACCTCCTCCACCAGCCAAAAGAGGACGCGGTGCTTCGAGGACTTCCTCCAGAAGACCCCGCAGTCATCCAACTCCCTCACCTGCGAAGATAACTCCAGCCCCCCACGTGCGCTCCGACACCGGCGTCTCCACCCGCAGCCGCTCGATGCGCCACCATGCCCCACCAAGGTCCACTGCCAGCCAGTTCTCCTCAAATATTTCTGACTGGACCATGGCCACCCTCCAAAAGACACTCCGAGAGAGGGGAATCCACTTCAGCCGTGCCGACAACAAGGCCAAACTTTTCAACTGCCTCATGGCCGCTTGCTGCTCCCACACCACCGTCCCCACTGGCGTCCCTCCAAGCGACGTCAGCACGCACGCCTCACGGGATGACATCAGAACCCCGCCCAGAGATGTCACTTATTCCCAGCTTCCAGCCTCCAATCCAAAGAGGAGGAAGAGCTCGTCAAGGCTCAAGGAAGCTCCGGTTACCGCCCACCACACGAATCCTGCGCAATCAGTCGGGGAAAAGGAACCTGGCACCGGGATGCCAGGACACCCAGCCTTCTCCTCACAACCAGCTCACCTCCCCCGTTCAGCAGCTACGGCTGGCACCGGGTTGCCAGTACGTATTGCTTCTCAGCGTCAACACACTTACGCAGCAGCTCACCATGGCACCGGGATGCCTGAAAGCTTTGCTGCTCCCTCCGTTCAACTTCAATCGATGCATCAAGGGGCGCGCGGCACCGGGATGCCAGCGCCTACAGCCTGCTTCTCCTCCTTCCAGCAGCAGCAGGCTGCCTTGGCAGGAGCTGATAGCACCGAGATGCTAGATCCATTCACAGCTCCTTTCAGTCATTACCCGAGCTCAGTGTCTCGCGGGACGTATGGCACCGGGATGCCTGCGCCCCCAGCACTGGTTTCGGCTCAAAATCAGCAGGCTGCCCCGGCAGGAGTCTTTGGCACCGGGATGCCAGCCTCCCACGCCGACCTACTTTACGGGCAGCCAATTCAACCAAGCGAGGTCACCGGCACCGGGCTGCCGGTCCTTCCCGCACCAGACAATCCTGCAAGATTCACCCTGCTTACAGCCAATCCAGCTACGCGTCCCCCCGCATCACTCGTCTCCCGTCCATCGCCCGTCCCCACCAACATAAGAAAACAAATATTAGACGGTAATTACGTAGACCTAGCCTTATTACTTCTTCCCTCCCTCCACCAATCACCAGTCGATAGACAAACCGACGATCCAGTAAGGTGTTTCCACCAAAAATCATCCTCCGGTTTCAGGGAACTTAATCCCACAGAATTTGCCTATACATTTTCCCTGTACAGAGACGTCCTCTGCTCCAGGTTTCCGGCACGACGCCAAGAACTGGATGACTATATGTCAATCGTCCTCAATTTGGCACTCCGTTTTGGTGATTTCGGTTTCTATCAATACCATATCCACTTTGCTTCCGAAGCGGCAGCCCGCCTCCAACAATTTAACGAGGTTACATACTGGGGCACATTAGACACAGAAACGTATTGTCGTATCTTTGCCGCCCGAGCCGCTCAGCCTTGTAGCCTTTGCGGCACACCTTCCCATCCCGCATCCGCCTGCTCTATCCCGGCCAAGATCAATAGACAACATAATCCGACCAGGAGTTATGCTCTTCCCCATACACAATCACCAGCCCCCCCAGCGACTATTATTCCCAGGCCAGTCGTACCTAATCGCCCCCTCTTTTCACCCAACATTAATGGTGTGGACAAGAGGGGCAGACCTATCCTACATCAAGGCGGGCGAACAATATGTAACAACTTTAACGAAGAGGGGTGCAAAATGTCACAATGCCGCTACCTCCATGTGTGCTCCTTCTGCGGCGGCGGACATGCCAGGTCTGCATGCCCGCATAATCCTACTTCCTTCAAGTCAGGTAAGCACCCCTCAACACCTATCAATATCATGGCACTGAAAGCTGCTCTCCGTCACCATCCTGATCCCGCTTTTGTCGAATTTCTTATTACCGGTTTCAAGGAAGGCTTCCACCCCGGTATATCAGTAGAACCATCGGTTTCATTTGAATGTAATAATCTGCAATCAGCCACCAACGACCCAAGCTCTGTCTATCGCCTACTCTCTAAAGAGATCGAGCAAGGCTTCATGATCGGCCCCTTCTCTCAACCTCCCTTCCCTACCTTTCGCATCAGCCCCCTCGGCATAGCTACCCGAAAATACTCAGGCAAGCAGCGGATCATTATCGATCTCTCAGCTCCGCACGGCAGCAGCGTCCCTAGCCTTAACAGCCTCATCCCTAGCGAAGATTACTCACTTCATTACGCTACAATAAACCATGCTATCGCTCTCATTAAACTTGCAGGCAAAAATTCATGGCTTTCAAAAGCCGACATCACCAGTGCATTCAAAGTCCTTCCCATCCACCCTGATTTCTGGCGGTTTTTCGGCGTTAAATGGCGAGGTGCTTACTACTTTGCAGTGAGACTCACCTTCGGCTGCAAAAGTAGTCCCAAACTGTTTGACACGTTATCAGAAGCCCTATGCTGGATACTATGTAATAATCACGGCATCCAATTCCTCGTTCATCTCTTCGATGATTTTCTGCTCATCAGCCCACCCTCTTCTCCTCCCGCATCTGGCATAACCACACTGACCGCTGTGTTTGCCGATCTTGGCGTCCCACTATCGGCGGAGAAAACGGAGGGCCCATCCACTTCACTCAAGTTCTTGGGCATCACGCTCGACACTAACTCGTTCCAAGCGTCCCTCCCCATCGAAAAGCTCAAACGTATCTGTCTTCTCATTTCTAACTTCCTCATGGCCCCATCTTGCAGCAAACGACAATTACTCTCACTCCTCGGCCACCTTAACTTCGCCCTACGCATTATCCCACAGGGTCGGGCATTCATTTCCCACCTTCTGTCTATCGCCTCATCAGTACCGTCGCTCCTGTCATCCATCTCACTAAACCCATCTTGTCTCGCCGAGCTGCGCTTATGGCTCCATCTCCTCTCAAACTGGAACGGTATTTCCTTTTTCTACGACGATCAATTAACCAATTCTCTTGATATTCAGCTCTTTACCGATGCCGCTCCCTCAGCCGGTTTTGGGGGTTTCTTTAATGGTAGATGGTTCGCTTCGTCATGGCCCCCAGAGATCACGAACAATTGCGAGGTCGCTTCCTCTGCGCTCTTCGAAATCTACCCAATCGTAGCTGCCGCCGTCCTATGGGGACACGAATGGTCCACAAAATCCATCCTCATACACTCTGATAATCTTTCAGTAGTCGACATCATCAATAAAGGTTGTTCCAACTCTAATTCAATCATGCCATTCATGCGTCGCCTCACATGGCACTCTGTTACCCACCAATACATCCTCCGCGCTGCCCACATCCCAGGCCTCCATAATGCTATTGCTGACTCTCTCTCTCGCTTCCTATTTCAGAAGTTCAGAAACTTGGCTCCGAACGCCGACCCGATGCCGACTCCAGTTCCTCCGTATTCAGCGTTGACTTTCAACGTATAAATCCATCTCTGGTACCCCTTATCATCGAATCTCAAAAGCACATCATTAACAGTTTATCACCCGCAACACTCTCCTCATACTGGACAGCCTGGAATAATTTTCATCAATTTCATAACCGACATAACATTATTTTCCCGTCATTTGATCTCACCACCGTAATCTGCTACGTTACTTATTCTCATTCTGTCTCGAGGATAAGAACATCTACCATCAAATCCTACCTCAGCGGCATTAGTTTCTTCTCTAAACTCATCACCGGTACTCCCAGCCCAGCCTTAAACCATCCCCAAGTAAAGTCTCTTCTCTCCGGTCTCCTCCGCCAAGAACCAGCCAAACCTCCTAAACGGCTTCCTCTTACCGCCGAACTACTGTCCGCTTGCCTAAACACTATTCGCTCCGGTTACCAAACTCCTCACATCGCCCTGACCCTCGAAGCTATGTTCGTTTTAGCCTTTTACGGTTTCCTCAGATGCTCAGAGTTCACCGCATCTTCATCCCATTTTGACCCGTGCCGTCATGCTTGCATCTCCGACTTATCAATGTTTTCTGACGATACTATAGTACTCCATCTGAAGAAAACAAAAACGAATCAATCCGGCCATCCTACTCTCGTCTTCTACTTTAAAAGTCAGTCTTCTTTAGATCCATTCGCCATCCTTTCTAACTATCTTCTCTACCGAAACACCTCTATCTCACCCTCTTTTCATCTCCAAATCCGGTCAAATAACCTCTCGGTCCTGGTTCAAATAAATGTCTTTGTCCGGTTTATCACCCACGCATTACTCCAGGCACTCCTTTAGGATCGGTGCCGCGACTTCAGCATCCCGCAACGGCATACCCGAGCACTTCATTCAAATCATGGGCCGCTGGGCCTCGTTAACATACCATCGATATATCCGCTCAGACCTCAACGACCTAAGATCCGCACAAGCACGCCTTAAATAACTGGAGGTTTTTGGGGGTTCGTCGCTGCCCGGGCGCAGCGGCGGATCCTTCATTCTCCGTACAAAGACCACGCATCATCAACCATGCACATTCATTCATTCATTCATTCATCCATTCTGTCAATAAATCTGTTAAATCGTATCTCATTGGTGATGTGTTCCTTGCTCGTGAATAGTTTGTAGAGAACAACAGAGGGCTACAACAGAGAGGAATAAGATATACCAGTGTTTGTGTTTTCTGTTTTGTTGTTTTTAACATAGATGGAGCAGTTCAGTGCAGAGGTGGGCATCCCAATGAACTGCATCTTCCCAGTGAAAAACTACAGTGAAAAAATCAACTTGAATGATGACGTTGACTCACTGCTCCTGAGCACACTGAGACACATCATCAACTATGGAGAAGAATCCATGAACCGCAAATTGAGTTGGTGTTGAGAGTTTTACGTTAATTTTTGAGAACAGCATGAAAAGGCTGCATGTCATGACAATTATTAGCCAGCAAGATTTTACACGGAATCTTCATTATTTAGCTACTTTTTGCTTATTTGTATGCAGTTTCATTTACTGTATTAAGACTTTTACATTATACATTAGTCTTTATGATATATTAAACCTCCTATTTTATTTTGTCCTCTTGGGTCAAAACTGACACAGTCTGGTTTGTAAAGCATTGAGGTTTAAATTGTGTTAGACCTATTTATACCAACTTCATTCCAACTTATTACCAAACATTTTACACATATTTTTGGAAATGTTGGTCATTAGGCTTCATTAAAATGAAATTATACCACATTTTTTGGTTTAAAAATAGCAGAAATGATCAGAGGAACATTTGATGATTTGTTGATGAATTGTCTCTGACTGGTATATGTCAAAGTTTAGTCAGGATACTGTTTTGAAATCATTTTGAAATTTCTTTATGGCAGCATAAACTTATATATTAATAATCTTCTGTCCATGTGTGGAGGGTTAAGACTGAGCAATGTCTCCATCTTTACAAATCATGTTTTGTCTGAACATTGTTGAAACTGATAGAACTTTGTCCAACTGAATTTTAAGTAAATGTGTAAATGTGTCTAAAATGCTGAACATGAAGAATATTTCTATTTGATTAAGTATTGTGTTTCAATAATTTGCATGAATAATAAAACTTTTTGAACATGTAGTGCAAATGATTATTACTATTATAATGCAGTTTTGAAGTGACATTTTAAGGCAAACTATTGAGGTAATTTTTTACAGTTTTCATCTATTACCAGCTAACAGAAACATTAATTTATGCACTAAACCATACAAAACAATAGGAGCATGAAAAGAAAGTAAATGGTCAAGGAAATTAAGATGTGAGGAAGAGACATAGATTTAAACCATTTGATTTATTAAATCCTTATCGCTTTAATTGATATACTTGTTAATTGATACATATATATGAGCTTCTTGAGAAATAATAGGCAACAGACTTCACACTGATTATTATTAAAAACAGTAAAATGAACAGGGAAATCAAATTGTGCATCATATGCAGGTTGATTTCTATGTTGCACAGCGTCAAGCTTTGCAACACAATAGGACAATCCAGCAACGCAGCTATTATTCAGAAAGGTGAGTCTATAAAAATGTGTCACAGACAGTACTACTGCAAATAAAAAAGTTGTTCTGACTGCTGCAGCAGCTACAGAGAGCCACTAACTTTAAGCAGCTAAATCCGCAATCAGCTTTGACTGTTAACAGAAGTAGATCTGTAAACCACGCTGTAAAAGTTACACACTTCATATGTCCACCCATCTCGGTGGGAAAGAACTTGCAGCTGAGCACAAGCAGTGCACCATGATCACTGGAGGCTCCTTGTCTGGAAAAAAAAATTTTAGGTTCTTGAACAAATGATCAATGCTCTCATTTTTTGTTGAGGACATACTTACTCTACACACTTCAGATATATTTAAATCTCATTAGTCTGAGTTTCTGAATCTGCGCATTGAACACTGCCACCACAGAATGAATAAGCACTTTGTTTGTGGTGTGAAAGTAAAAGGGACTAATTTATGATAGTAGTCAAGATGTCAAGTGACACACAAAATAAGGAAGAGCAAGATGTGCTGGACAAAAGATGAACTTTGGGTGATGTGAAAATATAATTATATCATCAAAATGTGTCAGAGTGTATCAGCTTATTATTTCTCTTCAAACAGAAGGGTGACAATGTTACTGTTGTTTTTTTTGTTTGTTTGTTTAGATACCAGGCACATGAGGGAAAGGCCAGTAATGCTCATTCAATATGTTTAGTTTTTGGTGACATTTAACAACCATCTGACTGTCAGACTGGAAACAGATCAACAAATATGACCCAACTGTTCTCGTTTTCATTGTATGCCACTGTGGAAATACTGAATTTAAACACTGGTTTCTCCTCGGGCAAAGAGATTCTCTGTAAACACCCGTAAGATCAGAAAAAAAAATGTGATGCCTGTTTTTGCTTCTTCATTCTTTGGTAACTGAACAAGGTTTAAGAGATTTAAAGGACGAGTGTGTAGGCTTTAGTGGCAAGCTGTGAAGTTTCAGACTTCTACCAAATAAATACACAAAAGGCCCTCCCCAGTGTTTGGTTTGTCTGTTCTGGGCTGCTGTAGAAACTTGGCGGGCTCTGTGGACCAGCTTCCTATACATATAAAGGGCTCGTATCAGAAACACAATAATTTTTTAGTTTTAAACATACTTAAAAAACCATAGTCCATTTCTGTACATAGATTCCTTTCTAAATCTTACACACTGGACCTTTTACTCAGACAGTGTCTACAAAACATAACTAATCTAATACTGTTTAATATGGTATCTGGGTATTAATGTATCTCTTCTTGTTCTCTAATTATCTAAATATCAATAACTTCTCTTTTCTCTGTTTGTTGTTGACAGTACAAAACCTACAAGATTGAAAAGGAAAACCCAAACACCTTTTACCCTTTTGTCTTCAGTGACATCATGGGCCTATCTGAATACAAAGGTGTCCTTGTGGACGACGTCAAACTGGCTTTGATGGGACGTGTGAAGGAAGATTACAGGGTAGTTACTGCAAATACTGAAGACACCAAGTATAATCATTATAATCAGCATAATTAACAGGATTATTTTGAATTGCAATACCAGTCAAAGGTTCGGACACTTTTTCTCATTCAAGTAAACAGAACTTTTGACTGGGGCTGTATATATTTATTATGTTTGATTATACATCTTGCATCTGTCATCATTTAGGTTGATTTAACTTTGTTTTTCAGTTCAATCCTGAACATAAGTTATCAGAAGGCGACCAATACTACAACACAGAAGTAAATCCCAACGATGAAGTGCATGTCCTGGTTTGTGTCATTCCTGCTGACACAGCCAATCAAATGAGAGATGATGTTATAAGGAAGATTCAGGAAGTCAGAACAGCAGCCAGTGAACTAGGTGAGAGCACAAATCAATGTGGTTGTTCTCTTCTACATATAAGATCATAGATGAAAATCATTGTCTTAATGTGGTACTAAACATTTAAAACACCTCCTGTATGTTTTAATTTCCTTCATCACAGAGAACAGCAGCTGTAGTCAGTTTAAATTAGTCAGTTTTGAGACTCATTTCTGTTGTCTTTACAGGGATTCCTCAATTCACTGTTATCACCAAAGTTGATCAGGCCTGTCCTGAGATCAAAGAAGATTTAAAGAATGTCTACAAGTCTGTCTACCTGAAGGAGAAGGTACATTACATTCAAAAACTATTTTGGTACAGTTAGTTACCCTAAATTACATTGTCAACACCATCAGTACACTATCAATACTTAAAGGATCATCCATCATGTTTGGATCCAAACCAACAATGAACTGATCTACTAACTAAGTACACTAAGTATTGTGTACTGTATGTATCCAATGCCAAATAAATGTTATTCCGCAGACCTCAGTTTTCCAAAAACTATTAAAAACACATGAATGAGCCACACCACTGTACTGAGTGACATGCTCATTTGTAGTGAAGACAATTACAACTGTAGTTTGTCAGCTTCACTAGATTGATGTACTACATTTAACAACCTGCACATTTTCACTCTCAGGAAAGATGTTCCTTGTATGGCAGATGACACTGAGCATGTGAAGGAATGCACAGCCTATTGACTTTGTACTACAACTACAACAAAACGATTTAAATATTTTGTGTAGAAAAACAGAGGTCAACAACAGAGAGGAAAAAGATATATCAGGCTCTGGAGGCACATAAAATACTAGATCACAGTTATGCAGATGATAATAAAATAATAAATCATTAGTTGCCAGCTATATTCTCTGACGGATTTCTTTTGTTTTTTTTAACATAGATGGAGCAGTTCAGTGTAGCGGTGGGCATCCCAATGAACTGCATCTTCCCAGTGAAAAACTACTCTGAAGAAATCAAACTGAATGATGACATTGACTCACTGGTCCTGAGCATGCTGAGACAAATCATCAACTTCGGAGAAGAATCCATGAACCACAAAATGAGTCAGCCTGAAGGTTCACACAAATATGCTTGAAGACAGCATAAAAAGACTGCATGTCATAAAAAAACACTATTATTCAGCAGAAATTTAAACAGAATCTTCATTATTTTGTTACTTTTTGCTTATTGGTATGCAGTTTCATTCACTATATTAAGACTCTTACATAATATATTATAGTCTTTATGATACATTAAGACTTATCAGTGTCTCCATCTTTACAAGTCATGTTTTGTCTGAACATTGTTGAAACCCACAGAACGTTGTATTAATTTCCAAATATACCGACTATGTCAGACTGAATTTTATGTGTCTTAAATCTTGAACCTCAAGAATATTTCCATTTGATGGAGTGTTGTCTTTCAACCATTTACATAATAAATCTGCTTTTTTAACCTTTAGTGTCAATGTGATGATTATTATCTTTACAATGTATTTTTAAGTGACATCTGAAGGTCAAACTGAGCTAATAGACTGAGAGTAACACCAACACACCAGCACATGAAAAACAAAGCGAGGATTACAAAATGGAGAATGCGGGTAAAAATGAAAAGGCGGAGCTGAAAAACGGAAAAAAGAAACACTCTTGCAACCGACGCTGCTAAGAGCAAAAAACCATCAGAAATGTTAGCTGCGGGGGCCAACGTAGCCAGAGGTAGCAGCAGTGGTTTCTCTCAGCAGCAGGTGAGTCAGAGTGAGGCTCCTGCTGCCATGGTGGTGCAGCAGCAGGTTGAGGAAGACTCTCCACCATGTGGAAATGGTGATACAGTCTTAAGCACGTGTGATCCTGCTACAGTAGCATGGTGTGGATAAACATTCATTAAATGTTCAGAAAGGTTACTTAACTGTCTTTGAACTTGAACAAACTCTGCATAGTGTGGTGTGTTACAACTACGCCTAAATCTAGTGATCAAGTATTGGAAAACAATCATATTCATATACTGTCCTGATTCATTGATTAGTTTTAGCTTTTATTAACCACTATTTTCATCAAACATAATTGCAAATCTGCAAGCTTACAACTCACATGTTGTAATATGATGTGGTTTGAGCATGTAGATCTGCTACTTTCACAATTTTTGATCATTTCTACGTGTGGCGAGCGAGGGGGTACTTGTACAGTTAAACTCAAAAGCAAAAGGCTAACCAAAACCGACAACGCCACCCCAGGGTTTAACCCGGGGAAAAAAAATAAAATAAAAAGGAAATAAAAATGAATAAAACTAAATTAACTAAACCAAAGGCAACACAAGTTCGTTATACTGAGAAGGCAAGAGACGTGGTTCCAAAAATAGAAAAGGGTACAAAAGTTTATTTAAATAGTAAAACCAATGGGATATTTTCTTTTACCCTAAAATGGAGTCTTCTTTTTAATTAATACCAAGGGCAGAACAGGGCTTCCTTCAGGGCTGGGGCCACTATGATTACCGTGAGTGCAGGGGGAGTGAGGGGCATCAACTAAAGGTAGCACCACAAATCCACATGAAGCACACAACACACACACACACACACACACACACACAAGGACAAAGCCAAAAGAAAGGAGTGGAGGGGGGTGGCACTACCTACAACAGGACACCATCACCAAAGTAGGGGGGGGGGGTAAGTCACCAGTGAGGCCCTCAGCACCTGGAAGTAAGCAAACAAAAGAACAGTCAGTGGGGCATAAAACCATATAAGAAAATAACACAAATAATTCAAAATATGGCAAAACCAAACAATATTTTGACAATACACGAATTTATCACTAATCAAAATAATATTTAAACTGGAATTAAACAAATAACCCCAAATAAAATAAAATCAAAATAACCCCCCAAAATTATTAAGCAAAGAAAACCCCACTGACTATTCCCCTCCTGTTTGGTACAGGTACCATAAATTCTGCCGGTGGGACTGGAGCAGGCTCAGGCTAAAACACAAAGCAAATAAAACAAACTAGGAGGAGGAATAGGAAATAAGACAAATAAATCAAAATATTACAATCAGGAACTAATTTCTAAATGCTGAAAAACAAAAGACACTTTAACTTAAAGAAGGAAAAGAGAAAATCATGTCAACATAACTCTAAATAAAGAAAAGTGATAAACCTGAGCGGCACATAGACAGCTCTAAAAACAATCTTCTACTTCTTCAGCAGTAGGAGGAAACACACAAATGTGCAATACTGAATCCCCCACAAAGCAGCAGCGGTCCTGGGTGCAGAGCGGCGTGGCTTGTGCCAGCTCAGTGCCGAGATTTATGGCCTATCTGTAAATGAATTTAATAAAATTAAAATCTGAATGGCTATGATATTGACGGGCGAACATAAACATTTACCTACCCCGTTAGCGTGGCGTAGTACAAACACTGGGAGGAACGGAAGAGGAGGACAACAAACATTTCGGGCGCTGCCAGCGTCTATGCTGTAAGCGTGGTTAATGCACACCAGCAGAGGAGAGAGGGTGAAGTAAAATTAGAAACTAAATGGCAATCATTAATAATGGTTTGGGGAAGAACACGACATACCTGTAAGCGTGATGCAGTTTGAGCACCAAGAAAAGGACAGACATTTGAGTCTATACTGTCGGAGTTATTGCGCAACAGCGGAGGAGAGAGGCGTGCAGAGCGTCTGCAGCACCTGGACCAGGTAACCCAGGAAGGGGAAGCGCGCACCAGCTGCCAGGGAAAGAGGCAGCACTAACAATCCCTCCCCCTTATATACCTGACCTTAATTAAAGGGATGAGACCACACACAGACGAGTGAAGCCGAGAGAGCTCATCCCACTACAATCGTATAATGACTTCCCCCAAATCAGGTCACCAGAGTTAAAGTGTTTTAAGTGTCAACATGCACCTTTCTTTTTGCCCACAGTCCAATTTGTTCATGAAGGACATTGATCTAACAACATAACACATATGTAGCCTATGATACTTTACATATTTGTTTCAGTCAGTGTTTATGGTTTATTGCTCATTTAACGGTTTCACTCTATATAGTTAAAACTAAGTCAAGCCTATTCAAGTCTCCAGAATATAAGGGATTGTTCAGTATACTACTGTTATTAAGGGCTTGTGTGTTTAAATGTACATCAATTGTAGTTGTAATTGATTATAGGCCGATCTGGACCAAAAAGTCCAGGACTGAATTTTTGTCCCAGTCCAGGCCTGCCTGGAAGCTGTCTAATACAACCACAGTCTGATCTGTCATCCACTAAGCTCCCCTGCCTTGTTCAAGGGCACCTCAGTGGTGGTAATGAGGAAGGGGCAAGTGATGCTGCTTCACTTTCCCCACCCAGATTCATCCTGCCGGTCCGGGGAATTGAACCAGCGACCCTCTGGACATAAGCTTGTGAAACCGCTGATGGAAAGGTGCGCAGCTGTCAACAGGCAGCAGCGTGCAGTGATACGAAGTGAGGGAAAATAGTGCCAGGTGATTGTGAGGTCTTTTTACTGACAACAATTTTGTGATGCAAACGTATTACTCTTTTGAACACATATTGTTTTTTGAAGCAAAACGCTTTATCTTGGTGACCCCAGAAACTAGCCGCAACTACTTTCTTCAACACCAAAAGCTGGCCAGAACTCCGCTCACAGGAAGCAGTGGGGGAAAAGCCACTGCTGATGCACGACCCTGATGGTGAGGATGTCATGCAACTTCATGTCAAAAAACCCAAACTATCCCTTTAACTGGACTTCAGTCATAATTAACTACAATCTAGCCTATTTTTTAGGCTTGGTTAACTCTTTTTAAGCTTGGTTGTAGCTGTTTTATGTATTTCAAAGTGGGCGGCTGTTGCTCAAGAGGTAGAGCGGGTTGTCCACTAAGTGGAAGATTGTCTGTTCAGCACCACCAGTCCACATGTCGATGTGTCATTGTACGAGATACTTAACCCCAAATTGCTCCAGATGTGCTGCACCAATGGTGCGTGACTGTGTGTGTGAATGTTAATTTTCCCTCTGATGACTAGGTTGGCACCCTGTGTGAAAACCCCTGCAGAGTATGAGTGTGTGTGAATAGGTGAATGTAACATGTAGTGTAAAAGCCCTTTGAGTGGTCTAGAGACTACAAAAGCGCTATACAGTTGCAGACCTATGGCCTAGGTAGAATGAATAGCACCTATAGATGTATGATGGCATAGACAAAGGTCTGTTTGTGTTTGCTAAGTGGTGTGATAGAACATCATGTTATATGTATATGATGGTCTGGTAGGAATATGGATCCAACATTTAAAAAAAAACAAAAACAAAAAAAGATAATTACTTGATTCTATATTCTCATACTTTGGAAATTATTTAACATTTTGAAATTTGGGCCTTAAAAATGAGGAGTGCTGAGGTAGTACTCAGTACTATGTCACACCAGAAAGTCAAATCAAATCTGATATTAAGATTACTGTACAGCAGCACAAGCAATGCATCGGATCTGACTGTTGTAGTCCTGCTCAGAAAGTAATGACATAATCATATAGATTTTTATCTCCTAAATATTAAAGATGATTCAAATTATTGGGGCAGCTCCGAAGAGTCTGTGAGTAGTCCTGGAGGTTAAAGATTGGACTCCAGTACCAACCAGCCTAACTAACCAGCATGCTAGCAATGTGGGGCGGTGTTTTGCGGTGATAACAACTAAAATAAATGTTGCTGCCTCTTTCTGCTTCATTGAAAGTATGTAGCACTGTTTGTGATATGTGAGCATGTTTAGATCTGCTCCAAAACCGTTCAGATGCAGCTAACAAAAAGACCTGCAGCAGGATGTAAAGACAGTTGAGAGGATTATCGGCTCTTCCCTCCCAAATCTGATTGACATCCACTCAAGCCGTCTGCTCAAACAGGCCACAAACATACTGCAGGACTCCTCACACCCTAGCCTTTTCCCCAGAGCTGTGGACAGACTGCAGAGATCACTTCTAGGCTGGATTATTGTAATTCATTCTCCAGCTGGTCCAGAATGCAGCTGCATGTGTACTGACAAAAACTAGAAAGATTTTCATTTTAGCTTCGCTGCATTGGCTTCCTGTAAAATCTAGAATAGAATTCAAAATCCATCTCCTCACCTTGAAAGCTCTCAATGGTCAGGCTCCATCATATCTTAAAGAGCTGATAGTACCTTATGTACCTATCAGAACACTGTGCTCCCAGCATGTAGGTCTACTTGTGGTTCCTGGTATCTCTAAAAGTAGAACAGGAGGCAGAGCCTTCAGCTATCAGGCTCCTCTCCTGTGGAACCATCTTCCAGATTTGGTCTGGGGGCAGACACCCTCCCTAGTAGGCTTAAAACTTTCCTTTTTGATAAAGCTTATAGTTAGGGCTCATAGAGCTCTTAGCGTATGCTGCTATAGGCTTAGACTGCCGGGGGACTCCCATGATGCACTGAGCTCCTCTCTCCTCCTCCTCTCTATCCATCTATATCCATTTACATTCATTTACTATTAATGCATTCACTAACTTAAACTTCTTCCCCGGAGTTCTCTATCACACAGGTAACCTGGGATTGTAGATGTCTGGATGACAAATTCATGCCCTGGACCCGCTATCCTCCCGTCCTGAACCTACTAATGTCACTGTTGATTTTTTTTCTCTCTTATCCTTTCTCTCTCTCTTCTTTATCCTCCTCCCCCCTCCTCTTCCTCTCAACCCCAAATGGTCAAGGCAGATACCCGCCCACTTTCCCATTAAAAGGGAGTTTTTCCTTGCCACTGTTACCAAGTGCTTGCTCATGTGGGAATGTTGGGTCTCTTATTAATTAAATTAAAGAGTATGGTCTAGACCGGCTTTATGTGTTAAGGCCCCTTAAAGGATAATTACCGTTTTTTACAACCTGGATCTTATTTCTAGCATAAAATACGATCATTTACTCACCCAGACAACTTTGGTGTCATTTGGAGTCGTTCGGACGAAATACTCAAATTAGCTCCAGTGTTGCGCCGCGTATATCCTTATAACGCGAGTACACGGGGCACCGAAGCACAGCCTCTATATAACTCATTATCTGCCAAGAAACTAGTTCATTTCACCAATATTTAGTTATGATACATTAGTGCTATTCCCCTCCGAGCCCGTGGTGGCATGTTATCAACGTCCGGGGTCTGTAGGTTGACCTACTAACCTCTGATCTGACATCATCTGAAATTACATCATCCAGATGCATAAGCCCATTATTTCATGGTCAATTAATCAGTGGGTATAACCAACAGCTTATTGAATATTCACTGTATGCCAACATCCACAGGGGCTAAATAGATAATGTATCAAAAATAACTTTCAATATTCATCATGGTGCAGAGATATTAACCTCCTCCTGAACACCTCCAAGACCAAAGAGCTGGTAATTGACTACAGAAGGAAAAAGACAGAGATTCCTCCGCTCATCATCAGCGGGGGATTGTGTAGAGAGGGTAGCCAACTTCCGGTACCTGGGAGTCCACATCGAGGAGAACCTGACTTGGAGTGTCAACATCTCTGAGCTGCTGAAAAAGGCCCAGCAGAGACTGTACTTCCTCAGGATCCTCAGGAAGGAGAACATCACACAGAGACTTCTGGTGTCCTTCTACCGAGCCTCCATCGAAAGTATTCTGACATACTGTATCTGCATCTGGTACACCAGCTGTACAGCAGCTCAGAGGAAAGCACTCCAGAGGGTCATCACCACCACCCAGAAGATCATCGGCTGCCCTCTCTCTACACTGGAAGACCCCCACCACTCCCGTTGCCAGAAAAGAGCACAAAATATTATAAAAGACACTTCACACCCCGGACACTCACTGTTTGAGCTGCTGCCATCTGGGAAACGATACAGACTCATGAACACAAGGACAAACAGACTCAAACACAGCTTTTACCCAACAGCAATAACCACTCTCAACAAAAACAGGAGCTAATGTGCAATAACAAACATGATTGTATGCTGATGAATGTTCTTGTAATGACCGTGTGTTGATATATGTGTGGAGGGGTGAATGTGTCTAGATATATATTTATTTAATTTTAATTTTAATTTAATTTTATTTATTATTTTTTAGTTATTTTATTTTATATGATGCACTGACTGGAGAGCACTTTTAATTTCGTTGTACCTGGTGACAATGAAGATCTATTCTATTCTATTGATTAAACCTTTTCAGTGAAAAACCAACCACACTACAAAGGTGGACTTTAGACCCTATATAAATGATTATTCGTTTTTTTAATGACACATCCCTAGTCAGGTATGACTTTAACCATTTGATGCTCATACACTATTCAAGGCATAATAATGGGTTCCTTTGATCCACAGTGTCAAAGGCCGCAGTCAGGGGTAAAATTACTAGAATAGGAGCGTGCTCTGAATCAACATTACAAACTCTTTAATAAGCTGTTTCAGTAGTATGGTGTGGTATAAAGGAGACTAAAACTTCATAAACAGGGAAATTCAGAAATTACTCTGTAGTTACAGAGAACAGAAGAGTCTAGTTTTGTGAGGTTGTGAGCATGTTTAGATCAGCAACAGAACAGTTAGGAAAACGACAAAATGTCCTGATGAAAACGAAATTCAATGTGCAGTTTGTGGTCTGAGGAGGAGGAGGTGTACGTGTCGTCTGTCATGTGTGAGACGGGGGGATAATTCAACATGTTAACCACTGTACTGACATTACAGGAAACTACGTGACTTACTGTTCTGAAGCTCACTTTCAGTCTTTCATTTTGTTCCAGTAAGACGACAACAGCTCAGGTACTAACTTTTAATCACACTTATCCTAAAATGTGAAATTTATAAATTATTCGTTCCTGTTACTGTTTAAGATTTGTTTTAAATATCAGTTATATGCTTATTGTCGAATAGAAAAACTAAACAATATGAACATTGTAGGAACAACATGACATCATAAGTTTAATTTTGTTTTCTTTTTTCTTTTAATGTTTAATGTAGTTTTTTTTCCTATCAACTTTGAACCAGGAGCCATATTCTAAACTTTTAAGTAACATGGCTTATTATATCTCATTTGCACTGAAAATTACACTAAAACATTTTCAATTTTGGTGTATTTTTTATTAATTTACTTTTTGTAGCTTTACAGCAAATTCTATATTCTTCCTTCAAAGATAAGTGTAAAACTTTTTGTATGACTGTTTTATTCTACAGTGATGGGTGCAATTAACGCTAAACCACGTAAGACTGTTTTGGAACATTTTACGATTCAAACTAAATTACATGATGAATGTATTTCTTCATAATCTTTTGTCTTATGTGAACATGTGTCCTGTATTTATCAGTTCTCGACAAACCATGGAGAGAAATAAACTGGAAGTGAGTGTGTCTGAACCTTCACTGCACAAACTTCACAAATTAATTGAACTTTAGTCGATACTCTGATCTAACATAATGTCTCCTTTTCTGAGCAGAGACAAACAGAGCGCTCTGCAGCATGTGAAGAACTACAAACCTCAAGTTGAAGATCGGCAGCTCAGGATTCTTCTTCATGGACCATCTGGAGCTGGAAAATCCAGTTTCATTAACTCTGTTAAAAGTGTCTTAGAAGGCAAAATGTGTAGAGTGGCCTTGGTGGCTAACGTTGCTCAAGCCTGTCTGGACAAAAAGGTATGAAGCAAGTTTGATTGAGTTGATCAAGTAGGCACTCCCAAATGTCATTTTAAAACTTTGTAAACCTCTGTAAAACTGGACTGAGTCTCTTGGCTCCATTTATAAAACTTTTAATAATAGTGTTATTATTTAATCATTCCTGGAGCGCACTCTCTCCAGCTCTCTACAAGGCTACAAGCCCCATCTGCTGTTGCAGCATCTCTCAATAGCACAGACAAGTATATATATATATATATACATATTATTTGGGTTATTTGGATTTGTCAGTATGTGGCAGAGGCTGACAAGAAACAAGGGGAGAGGGAGAAAGAGCTATGGAATGCAACATAGGTATCTTGCCAAACCTGAACCCCTTGTGTGTTTTGTTGTTGTGTTGGGGTTTTTTTTTACTGCATCATATATTTTACTAATTGAGCAACTCATTTCTGACCACTAACACTGAATCAACATTTAACAACCCCCCATATCTTCAGACAGAGGTTTGCATCTTCCAGGTTATTTTTGTCAATGCACAAGTGTTTACTGTTTGACCAGACGCAGATTACAAACATGGCTCAGCTTTTCTTGTCCTCACTGTACACCAATGTGGAACTTATATGGAATTTAAACATTGGTTTCTCCCTGGCCAAAGAGATTTTCAGTAAACACCTGTGAGATCACAAAAATACATGTGAAGTCGATTTTTACTTCCTTATTCTGTAACTGAACAAGGTTTACAGGACCAGTTTGTAGGCTTTAGTGGCATCAAGCTGTGAATTTGCAGACTGCAACCAAATAAATCCCTCTCCCCTCCCGTTTTCACTTATGTAGGAGATTCTACGGTGGCTGCAAAACTTGCAACTGCAATAAACACAAAAAGCTCTCTCAAGTGTGGTTTGCCCATTCGTGGCTACTGTAGAAACATGAACCCTGAAAATTTGAACAAAATTAAACTGATTAATCAGTGTGTGTGGAAACCTTATTTATCTAATACTGTTTACTACATGGTATCTGGGTATTGATGTTGTCTATTCTTGCTCTCTAGTGATCACAATAATTGCTCTTTTCCCCATTTGTGGTTGACAGTACACAACCTACAAGATCGAAAAGGAAAACCCAAACTCCTTTTACCCTTTTGCATTGAATAACACCAGAGGCCTAATGGAAGGAGAAGGTGTCCCTGTGGACGACATCAAACTGGCTTTGAAGGGACGTGTGAAGGAAGATTACAAGGTAGTTACTGCAAACACTGGAGACATTGATCACTGTAATTAAGATTGATTTGAATTGCAGTACCAGTAAAAAGTTCTTTCTCATTCAAGTGAATTGAAATATATGTCCAAGCCTTTGTCTGGTACTGTATATGGGTCAAAGATGAGATGTGTAAATATAGTGTCTGAAGACCATTAACTTAACATAAAAAGATAAACATATATAAATATAATATTAAAACACTCAACGTGCTCTTCTTTTCACCCAGAAGCATATATGTGTTAAAGTATTAAATTAAGGGAGTAATTGAGCTCTAAAGTGTCAACATGTCATTCAGTGTAGCTGTCCCAAATAAACCTGTACTGACAAAAATGTTTTTAAAATGTAGAAAATCGTGTAAATGAACACCCATGGCGTAATTGTGTAAGTGTTTGCAACAATATGGGCAACATATTTTATCTTTAAAATATTTTAAAATGTGAATTACTTCTGTCCCAAAATGTGTGCGTCATCAATGTCATTCAGTATAACAAAGGTAAAAAGTCACGTCACATCATGCTGATCATGTGACAGTATGTGGCATCATGAAAAGGACCTCTGCCCATAATTTCACTTTTTCACCCACTAGTAACCCTCTTTATTTTGTTTACATATTGTTTATGTCTATGTCCTTTAGTACAATCCAGAAAACATACTTTTAATGTTACTCTTTTTAAAAAACCTATATTAAGTATGATAATTAATGACAATGTTTATAGATTAAGGTCATAACTTTATATAGGTGGCCAAGGAACTGCCTGATAAATGTTTATGTGTAATGGGCCATCCTTCAGTACAACTCATTCTCCAGTGTTACACTCTAAATACTGCTGGGTTAAAAATAACTCAATTTGGGTTATTTTGGTAACCCACTAACTGACACTCACTAAAATGTAAAACTATAGAGTTTTTTACAATACCTTATGAGCTATTTTACATTTTTATCATAGTTTTATTGTCTTACTGTTTCTATGACATGCTGAAGCAAAGACAATTGAAGGTTAGGTCAGGCCTCGTCTCCATAAAAATGACGGACTGGGTCACTTGTTTTAACCCA
This sequence comes from Scomber japonicus, assembly GCF_027409825.1. Taxonomy (NCBI): domain Eukaryota; kingdom Metazoa; phylum Chordata; class Actinopteri; order Scombriformes; family Scombridae; genus Scomber; species Scomber japonicus. The sequence goes on along the minus strand of NC_070594.1, from coordinate 7,783,104 downwards.
ATATTAGGTAAAACTCACCAAACCCATAACTCAGTAGCCTAAACACAGCAGTTGGGTTATAAAAAAAAAAACAGGCAGTTTTCAGAGTGTAAACCATTACATTATGTGGAATGACAGTAGCATTTCTATCCCATGTTTTCACTAGTTTATGACATTTAATCATGCAATTCATGGCACACAGGTGGTCGAGTGGTTAGAGCGCATGCCATGTATGCAGCCGACCCCGGTCGGAATCCCGGCTGGAGGTCCTTTGCTGCATGTCACGCCCCCTTCTCTCTCCCATGTTTCCTGTCTGTCTACTGCTAAATAAAGTCTATGCTGATTTTTTTTTAATATATAAATAAATCATGCAATTCATATTTATTTGTTGTATTAGTTGTGGATGTTACAATTATTATTATCATCATCAAAGTATTTTATGACATTTTAATGTATTTCAAGGCACATCATCTGTATTCTGTAGACATTTTAAACCTCTCATCCTGTTTTTTATACAGTTTTTAACTTAAGAAATTAAAAAAATAATAATAATGGTGCTGCTGCCAATAATTGCTCATAAGATCATTATTGTGGTTGTTAAGGAATCACATTTAATCAATATTGTGGGCCGTCATGATGTGTGTCATTAAGTGTAGTTAAATATTTCATAAAGTATAACACTAATATTTTATATTAAAATACAATAACTTGTTTAACTCATGGAGACAAAAATAAAGCTTAAAGGGTGAAGTAAAAGATATGTTTTAACATTTGCACCTTTTTTCAGTACAAGGCAGCAAATGTTTGTAAAAAAAACCTTCAATAAATTTAGAGTTGTTCCAATGACACATCAAATACTTGGTATTCAAATTAAAATATTTTTTTCTGGGTAGTTACATTTGTCACAGTCCAAACATAAATAAAGAACCATGTGATTATGAGAAATGGACATAAAAGGGTTTTGGTTTTGTGTTTTTAAAACAAAATTACCTTTTTCATGAGGTATATTCATATGAATCACACTAAAACTGAATTACTGGCTTTATTCTTGAATATATATATATATATATATATATATATATATATATATATATATATATATAATGACATAGATATATATATATATATATATATATATATATATATAGATATATATATATATATAATGACACATAGATGACACTCCAATGGACATAAAAATGCCCTTTAGGGAATTGTACTAGCTGTTTTATTTTTTTGCTTCTTTGAAAACCTTAAACGTCTTTGACCCATATATTTGTTACATTTGATTATACAGCTTGTCATCATTTTGGTGGATTTAACTTGTTTTGTTTTTCAGTTCAATCCTAAATGTAAACTGTCAGAAGGCGACCAATACTACAACACAACAGTAAATCCCAACGATGAAGTGCATGTCCTGGTTTGTGTAATTTCTGCTGACACAGCAAATCATATGAGACATGAAGTTATAAGGAAGATTCATGAAATCAGGAAAGCAGCCAGTGAACTAGGTGAGAGCACAAATCAATGTGGTTGTTCTCTTCTACATATAAGATCATATTTTTTTACTCTTAATGTGGTACTAAACATTTTAAACACCAGAACATATGTTTGAATTTAGTTTTGGGACACATTAGTTTTCTGTCTGTTGTCTTTGCAGGGATTCCTCAAGTGGCCGTTATCACCAAAGTTGATAAGGCCTGTCCTGAGATCAAAGAAGACTTAAAGAACGTCTACAAGTCTGCTTACCTGAAGGAGCAGGTATATTACATTCAATTAAAAATACAGTTTTGTTACTGTTACCTAACCAAAATGACATTGTCAACACATTTAACACATATGCCAGAATCACAAGACGAACCAGAATAACTTCCCACTGTGCAACTCTCATAGATAACATATTCACCAACAATATAGAGCACAGTACAATAAGTGGAATACTAATAAATTACATCAGTGACCATCTCCCAGTCTTTACAGTTTATGACAGGAACTACAGGATTAAAATATTGAACAAAAAATTGCAATATAGAAGGACATGGACAAAGCCATCAATCAGTGACTTTAAGAATGATATACTAACACATAGGTGGGATGTAATCTACCAAAATAATAATATTGACAGTGCATATGAGGAATTCCTTAAAATATTTACTACATTATATAATAAAAACTGTCCAATAAAACAATATACTAAAAAATAAAACATGCTGAATGTCCGTGACTAACTAAAGGTTTAATAAATGCCTGCAGTAAGAAAAATACACTATACAGAGAGTTCATAAAATATAAAACTCAAAAGTCAGAAAATAAATATAAGAAGTATAAAAATAAGTTAACTAACCTCTTGAGGGCAAGAAAGAAGGAGTACTATAGGACACTATAAAAAAACAAAACAAAGGCAATATGAAGGAAATATGGAGCATTCTGAACAGTATTATTAAAAATAGATCTCAGAAAATTAGTTATCCTGATTTTTTTGTGTTAGATGACCAGGAAGAGTATAATATGGACACTGCAGCTGATCATTTCAATCAGTTTTTTGTAAATGTTGGTCCTGAACTTGCAAAGACAATCCCTGATCCTGATACTAGAGCAAACCTTGATAAGCTGGTGAAGAGGAATCCCCACACAATGTTCCTCAAAGCTGTAGATGAAGGGAAAGTTCTTGATATTTTAAAGAATTTTAAGAATAAAAAATCTACTGATTGCAATGACATTGATATGAACACAATCAAAAGGGTCATTGAAGGGATCTCCAAACCACTAACTTACATCTGTAACTTGTCATTCCAAAGTGACAAGCCAAAAACAGCCAAAGTCATACCTCTGTATAAATCTGGCAACAGACACAGCTTCACAAACTACTGTCCTGTTTCATTATTACCATAATTCTCAAAAATTCTTGAAAAAGTCTTCAATAATTGGCTAGACTAATTCATACTTAAACGCAACATAGTCACTGACAGTCGGTATGGTTTTAGGACAAATAGCACAACATCTCTGGAATTAATAGATTCAATAGAAAATATTAAGAACTCAATAGAGCGAAAACAGTTAAAAAAGGTATTTGACACCCTGGTATATTATTAAATAAATTGTAACGTTATGGGATTAGGGGGGTAGTCTTGAATTAGATTTAAAGTTATTTAAGTAAGTGACTAATATTTTTTGTTCAGGTGATGATTTACATCAACTACAAGATATGGTAACCACAGAAATGATAAATCTAAAAACCTGGTTCGATAAACATAAATTGTCACTAAATTGAATAAAACTAAAATAATGTTGCTTGGTCATCGCAGTTACTGAAAATAGATTTTTTGGTGTCATAATTGATGAAAAGCTTTGTTGGAAGGCACACATTAAACACAACATTCCAAAATATCAAGGAGCATTACAGTATTAGGTAAAGCAAAATAGGTCCTGGATTATAAATCGCTTCACATTTTGTACTGTTCACTGGTCTCACCATACTTAAGTTACTGCTCTGAAGTTTGGAGCAATTACAAATCTAATGTACAGTCATTGTTTATTCTTCAGAAAAGAGCAATTCTCAATATCCATAATGCAGGATCATTCAAATCCATTATTCTAGTCTCACTTACTGAAGTTTGCTGATCTGGTGGAATTTCAAATAATGTACAAAGCAAAAAACAACCAACTGCCTGCAAATATCCAAAAAATGTTCACTGTAAGAGAGGAGGGCTACAATCTAAGAGGTCATACTTATTTCAAAACTGTGCGTACGATGAGGAGGAACTTTTAAATTTCTGTTTTTGGTGTGAGGCTATGCAACTGAGGGAATGTCCAAGCATTAAGTTTTTTAAAAAGAGGTACAAAGAAATGATCTTCAGTAGGTATAGGAATTAAGATAGTATTATTATATATGTATATTTATTATATGTATGTGTATTATATGTGATTTGGTTGTGGGTGCGGGTATGTATGAGATGTGGGGGTTCCAAAAATGAGGGGATGACATTGGACTTGGTACTTGTGTACTATTATTTGTATTATAAGGGTGACAATAACAGTGGTAACCTCGTGAATAGTTTGTGGACAAGAACAGAGGTCTACAACAGATATATGCTTTGGATGCACATAAAACACAAAAAATCATTAATCATATAGTCATAAACATATGATGGATCAATTACGTTTAACCAATATCTTCTGTGTTTAATAAGGTCAATATTAGAACAACTGGTTTGAATGATGCAGTGAGTACTAAAGCCCTGGGTTACTTTTGACATGTGATTTATTATTTAACTTAGATGGAGCAGTTCAGTGCAGACGTGGGCATCCCGATGAACTGCATCTTCCCCGTGAAAAACTACTCTGAAGAAATCGATTTGAATGATGACGTTGACTCACTGGTCCTGAACACACTGAAACACATCATCGACTTCGGAGAAGAATTCATGAACCACAAAATGAATCATCCTGAAGGTTCATACTTTGTTTGAGAACAGCATAAAAAAGGCTGCATGTCATGACAATTGCACTATTATCAAACAGAATCTTCTACATCATTTTGCTTATTTGTATGCAATTTCATTCACTATTAAGACTCTTATGTAATACATTATAATCGTTATGATCACTTTCTCTGCCTTTACAAGTCACATTGATTTGCCTGAAAATTGTTGAAACTCACAGAACTGTTTATTAATTTCTGTTTCATACCCAATTTGCCAGACTGAATTTTAAGTAAATATGTCTAAACAAACATCAAGAATATTTCCATTTAATGGAGTGTTGTGTTTCAATCATTTGCAACCTATTTGTTGTATAGGTGACTGTACAATAACAATAAAGGCTATTTTATCTTTGCACAAATGTGATGTTTATTACCATTAATATATTCAGGTCAAACTGTTCTGAGGTCATTTTTTCAGTTTTTGTCCAGTACCAGGCAACAGAAACATTAATTTCATACTTTAATAGGAAAATAATTTGGAGCCTTATAAATGGTTTATCGTTTGGTTTGGCATTTGATAACCACCCAAACGTAATTTTTTCTTGCATGAATTCATACACTGTATATCTAATTTGTTTTTAAAAAATCACATAGCCTACCTTTTAAAAAGTCATGTAACTGGGGGAATTTTCATAAACTTATTTATGTGATATGATAGATTCAGTCATTCAAATAAATTACTAATAGTCATATGGAATAATGCCTAGAAAAGGGACGTCAATGCAACAAGCAGGTGTGTGGGACACAAACACAGCAGTGACAGACAAAATATAAGTCCAAGACAGAGCTTGTCAACTCGAACAGTATCAAGCAGCCACCAGATGAACTGTACATTGACACTATCACTAAACAACATGTAAATACAGACAGGGAACAGGCAAACAGGCAGAAAGACAGACAGACAGAGGCAGAAATAGGAAGAGAGAGACACAGACTGTATTTTAAAACAGACACAGACATCCAGCCTGAGGTATTGTTTGATATGGTAGAGGCACATTGAGAACACATTATATAGGAATTGAACATGTTTACTGGCGTGTCTACAGTGTAGTCCTGGTACAGTTTGTCTTCACCTATGTCAAGATCTAGTTTGTTGACCAATTCCTCGAGTGCATCCCACTTCATTGGACCACTTAGACAGCTAGTGTGAGGCAAAACTCGATCACCAAAATCAAAGTTAGTTAGTTAGTTATCAAAGAAGCAGTCAGCCAGTGTTTGCGAACTTTGTTTGTTCTCTTGCACTTTTTTCGGGTTGCTTGCTCTGTTTTATGACCATAGAACTTGTCTTCACGGCGCAAGATTAATTGGCTGCGCAGTCAAGTCATCACTTCATGAACCTCCAGTAGAGTAGCACTCTCATTTTCCAGCTTCAGAATTGCGCAGTGAAACTCTTGCATGACATTGTACAGAAACAGCAGGACACATTCAGAGAGTCACCTCATCCTCATTGCTGCTGTTGGGGGCAGCATCAGCATCACTTTTGCACATAACCTTCCAAATAATGTCAGGACAGTCTTCCTTTCAAAGTGACAAAAAGTAACACTTCAGGGCAGGCCAACACTCCAAGATCCACTGAATTGCAGGCAACATTGGTACATGCCTCAATGTCTCTTTATACTGTACTGAAGTAAACTCACAAAACACTTTTGGCTGAGCATGAGAATTCACTGTAGATTTTTAAGACTATAGATTCAGCATCATAACCTGCAGTGCTGAGAATTCTTTTCGTGTTTTCCAGGGTGTTTCCCTTCATGAAGTGTCGAATGACTTCTCTCAGTTTTTGGAAAACTGAGTTATGTTTGCCCAAATTCACACATTTCATACATTGTCAGCTTCATATGCATATCTGACTTACATGCAGGACATTTTCTGTGATATCAACAATTTGCTCATAGGTAGCACTGCTGGTTTGATAGGGGTGCTGGTAAAATTCCAACAGCCCGGATTTAACGCCATCCTCTCTGTGGAAATATTGAACTGTATATGGATACAGTTTTGCATTGCCCAAGTTTGATGCAGAACAGACAGAAAAATATGGTGCATCTTGCACTTCTGTGGCTAAATGCTCCTCAACATTATCCCCCAAAAAACAGGACAAATTGTGTTCTGGGAGAGATTTATATTTTCCCCAAACAGCTGATGAAAAAAGAGAACAATTCTGGAAAAAAACGGAGTTAGTCTAGTTGTCTAGTAGTAGTAGTCTAGTAGTCTAGTTGGTAGCAAGATCAGGATTCTTCTTCATGGACCGGCTGGGGCTGGACAGCACAGTTTCATCAACTCTGTTAAAAGTGCCTTACAAGGCAGAATATGCAGACTGCCTTTGGCAAATAATGCCTCTCGGTACTGTTTCACCAAAAAGGAATGAAGCAAATTTGATTGTGTTGATAAAATAAGAAAATCTTCCAAATAAAGTAAAAACTTTGTAAACCTTTATGAAACTCGACTGAGCCTCTTGGCTTGGATTAAAATCATTTGATGTATTAAATCCTTATCACTTTATTTGATATATTTGTCAATTGATACGTATGTTATTGAATACTTCTTCTGATCCACCCAGATGTAACCTGGGGTCATCGCTTGTTTTGGGAGAAATGTGTTTCTCAAGAAATAATAAGCAACCAGCAACAGGTACAATTTGAAAGTGCACTATGCTAGTTTCTATTAAAAATTAACAGGGAAATCAAACGGTGGATCATATGCAACACAACAACAGGACAATCCAGTAATGCAGAAAGGTGAATCTATAAAAATATGTTAACATGACAATTGTGCTGCAAATAAAATGTTAAAGGCCAACAGGACATTCTGACTGCTGCAGCAGCTACAGAGAGCCACTGACTTCCTGTTCATACATTGAACATCTTGAACTATTATGAAGCATAAAATTAGACACCTCATCTGCAGACACACTGAAAGTTGTATAGGAGGATCTATTGTGTTGCTTCTGTGGTTAAGGTTTAAAGAGAAAGAGAAACCAGTTTTGACTCTTACCTGAAGTAGGTCTGTAAACCACAGAGTAAATGTCACACGCTTCATATGTCCACCCACCCCGATTTAGCAGAGGTAAAGAACTTGCAGCTGAGCATAAGCGGTGGATTATCTGGAGGCGACTTGTCAGAACAAATGATCAGTGCTGTTATTTTTAGTTGAGGGCATACTTACTCTTTCACACTTCAGATCGAATCATTTAGATTTCGATTTCGATTTATGCTGAGTCTCTGAATCTGCACACACAGAATAGAGAAGCACTTTGTTTTGTGGGATTTTTTAAAAATCTCCATATTAAAGGGAAGTGGTCTAACTGTCCACCAGACGATATGGTGTAGAACAACACTTATTACTGGATGCAGGATAGTACTGCAACACTGGAAAACAAAAGAAGTTTTACAGGTGAAGGAATGGTTCAATGAGATGGCCAAGATTGCTTCCTACGTACGTCTTAGTTATAGGTTGCAAGACAAAGAAGACTTGTCTGGTGCGGACCTTTTGGGCTGGTGTGAACACAAACCATCGAACTCTGGAGCGGACCAAACAGTCGGACCGAGACCCAGTCGGAGAGGTGGACTCGGTTCGCTTCCAAACGGACCCTGGAACGGTTCGCTTGATATGTGAATGCGACCGCGCTCGGTCCGACCCAGTTATAAATAAACACATGCCTTTTTGGACGCAACATTCTCTCCTTCTCAGCATCGCAGCACTTCTCCGTCGATATTGCAACATATGGAACAGCACATCGTAGAACTGACGTTGCACCAGAAGCTGGTGTTGCTCCAAATGCGCCTGAACGTTTGCAACTGAATGACACAAATTAACATCAGCACAACGAATGCAGCGCGCTGCTGGACGTCCATGATTGTTTACTTTAACCGGCGCTTTCCCCCCTTTTTTCCCTTACCGCTTTACTCCGACCCCAGAGCTTTTTGTCCAATGATTGAACGATTTTTGCACACGTGGGTTTGTTGACAAATTCTGGTCCACTTGCGAAAAGCGCAATGTGAACAGGAACCGCACCAAACCAAAAAAGAAACATTGTATTTTGGTCCGGACTAAATAAGCGGACCAAAGGACTTTCCTGGTGTGAATACGCCCTTATACATGAAAATATGGGGCCCTTATACCGCAGCATCTTGATACAATTGTGGGTTGCACCCTTAGGCTAACTTCTGTCCCCAGTCATCATTTGTATGCATATATTCATATTGGTGTAGGTTTATCGTCTCTGTTGGACTCTCTCTGGACCTCTGTGTGTTTGTTTGTCTTTGTTTTTTGTTTTTTTTAGAGGCTCTGTTTGAGCTTTGTTCGACCTGTGGTATGGTTGGTATGTGTATTTTCTTGGTGAAAATTAATAAAACGTGAATTACAAAAAAAACAAACAAAAAAAAAATCCCCATATGGGCCGGTTCTAGGCAGGCATATATGAGGGGGCAGTCAGAAATGTGAAGGGGGCATCATGTGTACACATCATGCTCCAGCACTTTTTTTCTGTGCTTATAGTAACGATGCTTTCTTCACTGAAAGGGGTCTATGTGTCCAACCCCAACCTGGAGAAGTGGATTGCACTTTGTCAGGCCTCTACCTTCAGACCTGTCCAACTTGGGTGTCCCACCTGAAGACTAACTGAGGCATGCAAACCCCCTGACCACAATAAGGTGGCAATCCCTCAGGGGGGGAAACTGAAAAATAAAAATGAAATAAATGAATGAAATAAAACATTCTTCATCCAGATTTTATCAACCAACAACATAACATTTATTTTAACTGGATGGCCTAATTCTCAAATAAATTTTAATCTAAAGTAGGACTTCACACACTATAGTTAATATTTACAAAACTGAAAGGTAGTCTTATGAATAATAATAAAAAATCTTCTCAAACTATTTTATAAAACACAACAGATATACAGCAGAATTTTTTTTTTGTTGGCAGCTTAACATGCTGCTTTGGGGGAGCACTTGTTGAGGGGATGGAGGGAGCTGGTGCAGGAGAATCAGTGCTTGCTGATGCTAAAGGTGCAGTATTGCTAGCTGCTGTGATTATTAAAAAAAACAGTAGAGAACTACAGCCTGGGGCGGGGCTTTACGTAGGGGTCCGTCCATAGACTGTATAAAGAGTCCGTCAGACACAGGTCACTTGTCTTCAGTTTGTCACATGCAGTGGACGTGGGCACTCATCTCTATGCTTGTAATGCTGCTGCTCCTTCAAAGTCTAACCCACTCCGTGGCAGTGCTGAAACCTGACACAGGGCTGAGGGGTGTGTGCGTGTGTGTGTCTGTGTTGCGCAGCCTGTGAATACACGCACAGCGGAGGGACAGAGAGATGAGAGGGAAGCCGACACTGGAGGCCATCGTGTGTGTCCCTTTTTCAGCGGATTTTTCCGCTACTGCACATTATTTTGTTAACTTGTAATGTATATTAATTTTGTGAGTATATTAAATGGGGCTTTCTCAACTTCCAAAATTTTGATTTGAGGGGGCAATACATTTATTTAAGGGGGCTCTGCCCCCTCTTGCCCCTGCGTAGAGCCGGCCTCGCCATATTGTATGTCTTCATGCAGTGGTTTGCATCTTCCAGGGTATTTTTGTGATAGTACGTGTCTTTACTGTCTGACCAGAAAACAGAGCTACAAACATGGCCCAACTGTTCTCATCTTCACTGTACACCACTGTGGAAATATTGGATTTAAACAATGTTTTCTCCCCAGGAAAACAGGTAAACACCTGTAAGATCACAAACATACCTATGAAGTACTTACTTTTACTCACTTAAATACTGTTTTCTTCCCCATTCTGTGGTAACAGAACAAGGTTTGGAGTTTAGAGGACCAATGTGTAGGCTTTAGTGGCATCTAGCTGTGAAGTTGCAGACTGCAATTAAATAAATTCCCATCCCCTACCCTTCACGTTCACATACATAGAAAATTACACAGTGGCTGCAAAGCTTGAGATAAACACAAAAAACTCTCTCTAGTGTTTGGTTTGTCCATTCTGGTCTACTGCAGAAAAATTAACTAAATGTGAACAAAAAAACTAAACTAAACTGATTGATCAGACAGTGTGGAAAAACACAACTAATCTAAGGCCCTGTTTACACGAGAACGCTTGCGGGTAAAACCGACAAAATATTTTATCGGAAGTGCCTTTCGTTTACACGGTGACGGCATTTTTGGGGCTTTAAAACGCAAAAACCTAAAACCACCCTCCAGAGTGTAAAAATTGAATACACTCCGCTGTAGCGTTTCCGTGTACGCTGGCAAGACGCAAAACTCTGCTCAGATCTGCTCACGTCGCGTATGCGTTTACGTCACATACGGTGTTGTGTGGTAGTGTATCACAGCACCACCTAGCCGCCTGGCACGCATATCCAATCGAATTCCACACACTTTTGCGTCACCGTATACGCGCACATTTCCTCCTTAAAACGCTCATCTAAACACGGAATAAAAAGTGAAGACGCGACGCCACTTTTGCGTCTTCTGTTCAGACCGCCATCGTGTAAACGTAGCCTAATATTGTTTACTATGGTAGCTGGGATTTGATTTGTTAAAATATTATTTTATTTTTACGCAAAGCAGGATTGCTAAGGCCCAACGCAAAAGTAATGTAACAAGTAATTGATTACTTTCCACAGGGAGTAATTAAGTAATGTAATGCAAAGACTAATGTGTAATGCATATTTTTTGAGTAACAACTCCAACACTGGTCCCACTGCTAACTGCATGTTCAGATTTAAAACAGTTCAAAAAAAGATCAAATGTCTTGATGAAAATGAATATACATGTGGTCTGAAGAGGATGAGGTGAACGTGTCTTCTTCACGTGTAAGAGTGAGAAGACAGCAGCAAAGAAAAGCTCTACTTTAAGGAAGAAACCTGTAGCTGCGGGGTGGAGCTATATATCCCTGCCTTAAGAGATATGAAGGGAAGAGATCTCTCTTAGTTTGATAACATGAAAGTTAGGCTTTCTTGTGGGATTTTCGACTCAGTTTTAAAAAGGCAAGAGAAAAAGAAAGAGTGAGGGCGAGCACACAAGGGAGCGAGAGAGAGACAAGCTGAAAAGCTTTCTTAGAGAAAGAAACTAGCCAATAGGAGCACAGACAGTTTGATTGGCAGCAAAATCAACCAATGGAAAACTATAAACTACTTCTATAGTTCAACCTCAGTTTGGTCTCACTGGTGAAGTCCCTGTCTGGATTAAAAGCAATTGATTTATTAAATCCTTATTGCTTTAATTGATATGTTTGTCAATTGATGCATATGTGAAATAATAAGCAGTCATCCTATTCCAAACAGGCATGTTTTGAACAGGTACTATATTAATTTTAATTAAAGTCAGTAAGATGAACAGGGAAATCAAACTGTGTATCATATGCAACACAAGAATAGGACAATCAGCAATGCAGCAGTTATTTAGAAAGGTAAGTTTATAAAAATGTGTCACAGAGACAATGCTGCCGCAAATAAAATTTTAAAGGCTGACAGGATGTGCTGTCACTTTTTGGTCTTATTCTTACACACTTCACATTGAGACATTTAACGCTCTGTTAAATCTGCACACTGATTTAACAAACCCCAATATTTTATCTGGCTTCAGGCAGAAGTTTGCATCTTCTAGGGTGTATTTCTGATTGTGCAGGTGATTACTGTCTTACTGGATACAGATCTACAAACATGGCTCAACTAGTCTCATTTTCACTTTACACAGTAAACGCCCATAAGATGCCGAAAAATATGTGACATCATGGGCCTGTCTGAAAGCAAAGGTGTCCTTGTGGACGAATCATGATAATGTCCTCTGCGGGGCTGATACTCACGCTCCTGCTCACGCTCCTCCTTTTCTAATTGGAGTCGAGCCAAACAGATTTTTAACCTGGCATCCAACTTGGAGCTAGGAGTTTACTCTGCAGAGAACGGGACAAAAGACAGTAATGTGACCGGCTTCGCTATCACCTCATCCCCCTGCATACCAGGAGTAAAACAAACTGGCTGCCTGGTAGTCTCACCAGTCGGATGACCTGATGACCACAATATCTCCAGGCTTAAGATTCTTCTTTTCCTGATTCCACTTTTGCCTCTCCTGCAACAGAGGTAGGTATTCCCGTACCCATCGCTTCCAGAAAAGGTCAGATATATACTGGACCTGCCTCCATCTTCTTTTTACATATAGGTTATGTGGCTCAAACAGTCCAGGTGGTAAGGATGGTCTTCCTTTCATGAGCAGGATATGATTGGGGGTGAGCGGCTCCAGATCGTTTGGATCATCTGAGAGTTTGGTGATGGGCCAGTCGTTTAAAATGGCTTCAGCTTCACACATTACTGTTTGAAGTCCATCGTCATCCAGCCTCTGCTGTTGAAGCACTGAACTCAGAATCCTTCTCACCAGGCGGATTATACGCTCCCAGACTCCACCATGATGTGAACCTGCTGGAGGATTGAACCTCCAATTAACTCCATCCTTCCGCAAAGCTCCTTGGATTTGTGCATGATTCAATGATGCGAGCGCCTCCCTTAGCTCTCTCTCTGCTCCGATGAAATTGGTTGCATTGTCAGACTGAATATGAGCAACTTGACCTCTCCTGCAGATGAAACGACGCAGAGCATTGATGCATGCATCTGTATCCAAAGAGTTAGCCACCTCCAAATGGACTGCTCTGCTGGTTAAACATGTTAACATAATATGTATGTATGATTGACATAAGATGTATTCTGTACTTACCTGTTCCACACCACAAGGGGGTGTTATCGATTTGATATGATATGTGAAATATGATTGGTGACGTCACACCCCCTATATATATGAATGTTCTGGACTTGATCATTCTCTTGCCTGACTCTCTGTCTGTCCTGCTGATGGAAGAGCAGTTTATTTGTTATCTATAAAATAAATATGCCCTGAGGCTGAAGAGGGAAATCGCCTGGTCTACTTCTGTGTTGTAACTGTTGGACTCCTGCTGTGTGTTAGTAGTATTCCTGCTAACAGGTTATGGGCCCAGTAACGACGACAATAGTTGCAACAACGGAAAGTGTGGCGACGAACACGGTAGCTAGTTAGCTAAAAGTGTGGTAGCTAGTTTAACGCGGTAAAACCCGGGGAGCTAAGCTAAAGCTGAGGAGAATGGCGAGCCAAAAGACAAAGTGGCCGACGTTTGACGGTAGGGCCGAAGAATATGAACTCTGGGAAGAGCGGATGCTGTGCTGTATGCACCAGGTCGGTTTAAAAGAGACGATTCTGAAGGAGCCTGGTGGACCGCTAACGGCTGAGGAACAAGCCACGGATGAGGCGCTGAATGCTGATGCTTACTGCGAGTTGGCGCCATTGCTGGATAACGTCAGTTTGGGACTGATTTTCAGAGACTGTAAAAACAACGGACGTGAGAGTCTGCAAGTGCTGAGAGTAGGCATGGGCCGGTATGAGATTCTGACGGTATGATAACCTTAGGCAAAAATATCACGGTTTCACGGTATTGACTACATCTCTAAAATGTGATATTTTAAAATGTCTGTATTTAAAAAAAGAAAAAACTTTTCCATTGAACAATCTTTTATTTTAACAAACATAGAGAGCATGATAGAACATTAGTAAATTATATTATTGTATTTAAAATGAATAATAAAAATAACTGAATTCTTTCTAAATAAAAATAAATTATGAAAAAAAAAAACACAAAATGCAAATAAATGCAATCCCTTAACATGTGGGTCAAGATCAGAACAAGAAAACACTTCTAAGATAAAAAATAAATAAATAAATGGAGGCAGGAACTAAAAACTGTATATGAACATTTTTGGGAGACTTGCTCACTTAGCCTACTATACATTTCACTCAGTCCAGGTTATGATGCAGGAATGTGAGCATGTTCACTTTCTCTGGATTTAGCTTGGAGCGGTGAGGTGAGAGGATGTGCCCACTAGAACTGAACACCCTCTCTGAGGGCACACTGGTGGCTGGGATGCAGAGACATTTTCTCGCTACACTGCTAAGGAGAGGTAACTCTTCCACATGTGTCTTCCACCATGCCAGTGGGTCAGCATCAGAGGATATGGGAGCGTAAGACAAATACTGTTTAATCTCCATTGTCACTCTTTCTTTTGGGGAGGCATCTTTGTCTTCGACTCTTTGATGTTTTGCTGATGTAATTTTTTTCAGCAAACAAGACAGAGATTTGTCTTTCTTCTTTGTGGCAGCAGAGGGGGCAGTGGTGGTGGAAGTGCTGGTTCCCTGTTCTTGATCAGCAGTGGCTGCAGGTGATTCTTCAGGTGGCAATGAGGTTGTGTGACCTGCCAGTTTCACAGCCTCCTCTTCAACAGACCTGATGACATCATCCTTGTTTGGACTAAAGTTGTCCTTGAAACGGGGATCAGTGAAGCAAGCGATGTCGGTCACCTTCTTGACTCTCTCACAGGAGAAGCGTTGTTGCAGATCATCCATCATAATCTTTTTCATTTGTTTTGTTAGGGCATCATCTCCCTCATTCTCATGCAGTACGTCAGTGATGTGTTCCATAACCGGCTTCAAAGATGAGAGGGTGGTCTTTGTTTCAGAGCCAAGTAAATCAGTGAAGTCATTGAGAGGCCCCAGGAGTTCGCAGACCCTTTCCAAAGTTAGCACATCACTGTCTTTTGGCATTAAATGCCATAAGCTCCTGTCTGCTGCAAGAACTGCACAACATGCTTGTTGCTGTTCCAGAAATCTCTCAATCATTTTGAAGGTGGACCCCCATCTTGTCACTACATCGTGAATTAGTGACTTTTCAGGAATGTCCAGGGTTGCCTGCTGCTTCTTCAGTTCTCTTTTTCTCTTCCAGCTGCGAGAGAAACCTTGTACAAGATGCCTGCATGCTCGTACAGCTGTGTCAACCTTTTGAATTTTAAGTATTTTGGCTATAGCTAGGTTAAGGTTATGGCCAAAACATCCAAGCCAAACATAGGGTTGGTCATGAAATGCTTTTTTCATGTTAGCTGCATTGTCTGTTGTGATGGAAGACAATCTGCCATCTGTGATGTTCCACTCCTGCAACATGTTTCCAAAACACTCTAAGATGTGATCAGCTGTGTGGTCCTCTGGAAATAGCATAGTTTCTAGACAGAAGGACTTAAGTTCCCACTCTGGAGAGAGGAAATGAACTGTGAAGCTAATGTATGGTTCTCCACTACCACCACTGCTAGTCCACAAATCAGTTGTTGCAGAAAACCACACCCCTTTTGCAACTTGTTTCTGCACATGAGCCTTGACCTCGGAGTACATCTTTGGGATTTCATTCTTTGAGAAGAATGTTCTTGATGGCACTTTGTAAAGTGGCACTGCTGTTTTCATCAGTTTCAGAAACCCAGGTTTCTCCACAGCTTGAAAGGGCATCATGTCTTTGGCAATGAAGTATGCCACAGCATTGTTAAGGTCTTTAGCATGCTTTGATGTGGCTGCATAGCTGACTTGCTTCTGGAATGATTGATGAATTGTGGGCTGACCTTCAGCTTTTGACGTGAATGCCCTGTTGCTGCCAGAGCTACTGCTGTCCTAAAAAGAAAAAAATAAGACAGACATGTGAATTTAACCTGAATTTGTAATACCACAGGCTATACAAGCTAAACTTAATTATTTAACTTTAATGTCTTTAAGTTTGCTAAATATGTATCTGAAGTCTGGAAAAGGTGTCAGCATGGTTTATATGTTTAATTGCTCTAATGTCTGTTATCTGGTTTTCATTTGCTATTATTATTTTGGTGTCTTGTAAGCCCACTTGAGCTGGGCTTACTTCTGGTGCATGACACGTTAATAAAAAATAAAGAAATAAATATTAAAAAAATAAAACAAAATTTAAAAAATGTAGCATTAAAGTAAAACAAAACATTATGCCTCTGCTTCTCTTCTTCGCGTCATGTTAGAGAGGAAACTAGCTGGTGTTATCCATCTTCACAGTAAAGATTGATAAAAGAAAAAAAAAGTTATCCAGCATGCTAGTTATCGTATCTGCCTTGGTAACAAGCTCATTTCACTAATACCAGACGCTAAGACGCTCGTTCATTTCAAGACAGCATTAACTTTACCTTGAATTTAGCATATAATGATGGGTGGTGCTCTCGTAGATGCGCGATCATGTTTGATGTGTTGCCTCCTCGGGCTGCCACCGTCCGCAAGCATGTTTTACAGGTTGGACGACCTTCTTCCTCCAAGCCGTGGCCGTCTCTCTTTTTATGATACCCAAAGTATTCCCATACCGCTGACTTGGTCTTTTTCAACGGGGGAAAAAGTTCGGTGGGCTCGCCTCCCTCAGCCATCATACATGTATAACCTGCTGCAACAGGGAGGTGTGCAGGGGGAGGGGTACTTTACGCTGCTGCTGCACACGACCTGAGGGGCCTCCACTTTCTCTCTGATGAGACATCCAAAAAAAAAAAAAAAAAAAACGCTCATACCGCAGGAACGGTATGAAGGAAAATTCTAGTGGTTTTGAAACCGTGACTTTTTCATACCGCGGTATACCTTGAAACCGGTAACCGGCCCATGCCTAGCTGAGAGAGCACTACATTGGCAAAGGTAGGCCACGGATTGTTTCGATGTACATTACATTAACCTCGCTGAAGAAAGCGGATACAGAGACTGTAACTGAGTACATTATCCGGGCTGAGCAGATCATAACGGCGCTCAGAGGTGCAGGCGAGGCACCGAGTGAGGGACTTATGATGGCAATGATTATGAGGGGACTTCCAGAAAATTACAAGCCGTTTACGCTGATGGTAACCCATGGTTCAGTAGAGATGAAACTGGCGGAGTTCAAGGCGAAGCTGCGAAACTTCGAGGCGTCGGAGGATGCTGAGCCAGTAGCCGAGTTGGCGGGAGAAAGGGTGCTGAAGGCTCGCGCAGCACTGAAGAAAAAGAACGGCGGATCTTCAACTGACATGGCGTGTTGGCGGTGCGGAGAAAGGGGACATCGAAAAGATGAATGCACAAAGAAAGTTTGGTG
Organism: Scomber japonicus; assembly: GCF_027409825.1. Classification (NCBI taxonomy): domain Eukaryota; kingdom Metazoa; phylum Chordata; class Actinopteri; order Scombriformes; family Scombridae; genus Scomber; species Scomber japonicus. The sequence continues at coordinate 7,765,686 of NC_070594.1, read as the reverse complement.
CGGTTCCTGCAAAAGCACAAGCCACAGTGACAATGCCTGCAGGAAGAAAGAGCGTGCGCAAAGGTCCAAGTGTGCTCGCGCTGAAGATCACGGTGGTGGTAGCAGCAGTGGTGGCAACAGCAGAGGCGGTGGCAGCAACAGCAGCGGTGGTGGCAGCAGCAGAGGCGGCGGTGGTAGCAGTGGCAGTCGTGCAGCGAGTGGTGGACGACGGATCGAGGCGCGGGGACCCGCGAGAGACGGTGACTTCACATTCCGGGCAGAGACCGAGGACACCTGCAAGCCAGCGCAGCAGCGGCAGATCGAGGGAAAAGGGCTGATCGTCGACACAGGCGCGACATCCCACATGCTGAACGACAGAAGCTGGTTCAAGTCCTTCGACAGCTCATTCAAGCCGGAGAGCCACAGCATGGAGCTGGCCGACGGGAGGCGGACATTCGGGTTGGCGGAAGGCAGAGGAGACGCACAGGTGTGTCTCACCGACGGCGACGGATGAAGGTGTACAGTGACTCTTAGGAACGCCCTGTACATTCCTTCATTCCCACAAGAACTCTTCTCCGTGAAGTGTGCCACTGCACACGGGGCCAAGGTACTCTTCGAGGAAGGTAACAATGTTCTTGTGGCGCCTGATGGTGCAAGGTTTAACATTCAAGTGTGTGACAGAATGTACTACTTGCAAACCGAGTGTGATGACAGTGATGTGTGCAATGTTAGCCATGATATCCAAACCTGGCACGAGATTATGGGGCATTGTAACTATGATGACATACTGAAACTGCAGGATGTAACAGTAGGCATGCACATTAAAGGTGCAAAGCGTAAGCCTGAGAAAGAATGTCATGTGTGCATAGAGGGGAAGTTTACTCAGACGAGAAACAGAAATGCAACTGACAAGGTGAAAACACCACTTGAGCTGGTGAATACTGATTTAGCTGGTCCAGTGACCAATGGTTCCATTGATGGTTACAGGTACATGCAATCATTCACAGATGTGTGCACAGGAGTAGTTTTCACATACTTTCTCAAAGCAAAGAGTGATGCCGTACAGGCTACTGAAAAATTCCTGGCAGACGTAGCGCCTTATGGCAGTGTGAAATGCATCCGGTCAGACAATGGGACCGAGTTTACCAGCAGAGAGTTTAAAACACTACTGAGAAAGAACAAAATCAGACACGAGACGTCCTGCCCTTACTCCCCACACCAGAACGGAATAGCTGAGAGGGAAGGGCGCACTCTCATGGAGATGGCTACAGTAACTTACCTAAGAGCCTGTGGCATTATGCCGTACAGGAAGCAGCCTACACGAGGAACCGATACTTTAACAAGCACATCGGCACAACACCGTACACAGCACTAACAGGGAAGAAGTGTGATCTAGCCCAGATGCACAAATTCGGGTCAGAGTGTTATGCGTACCAACAACAACCCAAGGGTAAACTAGATCCGAGGTGTGAGAAGGGGCTCTTCGTAGGGCACGACAAGGGCAGCCCAGCCTACCTAGTTTACTACCCCACCAAGGGGAAAGTGCAGAAACACAGACTGGTTAAATTTATCACAAAGACCACATGTGACAGTGAGACTCAGACTCAGGACTTAGGACTTGACCCCATTGTGCATAGTGACAAGACAGACGCATCACACCCCAGTGCTCAGAGCACAGACGTACAGACTGACAGTCCACAGTCCCCAGGAGATGATGGCGAGGAGCACCACAGGGTGACGCCACGGGCCCCAAGCAGTGGGAGATACCCCACTAGAGAGCGTAAGCCCCCAAGTTATCTTTGTGATTACGCTACTCAGGAAGATAGTGGTGACGATGATAGTACACTCACCAGTGTTGACTATTGCTACCGAGCAGTGTGTGGTGTGCCACTGACCTTTAATCAGGCTATGGCATCACCACAGGCAGGTAAATGGAAGATGGCAATGGACGAGGAGATGCAGTCACTAGAGGAGAACCAGACCTTTACCCTGACCAAATTGCCGGAGGGCAGAAAGACAGTGGGAGGTAGGTGGGTATACTCTATCAAGGAGGGTGGTGATGGGCACGAGCAGTACAAGGCCAGATTTGTAGCGAAGGGATATAGCCAGAGAGAGGGGATAGACTATGGTGAGACATTTTCCCCCACGGCCAATATGACCAGTGTGCGTGTAGTCATGCAAAAGGCAGCCCAAGAGAACTTGGTACTACACCAAATGGATGTGAAGACAGCGTATCTACACGCACCCATAGACTGAGACATTTACATGGACCAACCTGACGGTTACGAAAAAGTGGGAGAAAACCTAGTGTGTGAACTAGAGAAATCTATTTATGGTCTGAAGCAATCGGGCCGTAACTGGAACGAAATGCTACACACATGTTTGATCAATGACGACTTTACACAGAACCCAGCAGACCATTGTGTATACACAAAGGAGTGTAAGCAGGCAGGGAAGGTGATCATAGTCATATGGGTGGATGATCTGATCATCGCAACGAACAACATGACTAGTCTAGAGCAAGTGAAGGCAATGCTCTCCAACAGGTTTAAGATGAAGGACTTAGGCAGGTTGAAGCATTTTCTAGGCATAGACTTCACTCAATCTGATGATAGTGTAACAATGTCACAACAGAGATATGCTGAAAAGATTCTCGACCGATTCGATATGCAGGAGTGCAGAACACGTGACACACCGTGTGAACAAAAGGTTGATTACACTGATGATGCACCGAAGATGACTGATGTTAGGAAATAGCTGTAGGTAGTCTCATCTACTTAGCTACTTGTACACGACCTGATCTATGTTTTGTGGTAGGCAAGCTATCACAACATTTTGCAAACCCCACAGAGGAAAACTGGATTACAGTGAAACATGTGGATGACATGTTAGAGGTACTACTGACAAGCAGCTGACTTTTAGGAAAAGCAGCGATGGTTTAGGCCTACAGGCATACAGTGATGCAGATTGGGGCGGAGACACAAGCGACAGACGGAGCACGTCTGGCTACTGTGTGAGCATGAGCAAAGAGAGCTCACTGGTATCTTGGAAAAGTAAAAAGCAACCCACAGTAGCGTTATCGACATGTGAAGCCGAATACATGGCTTTAGCTCTTACTATACAGGAGTGTATATACTTAGAGCAATTACTGAAGGGTATGGATTCCTATGAATATATTCCAACTATTGTTCATGAGGATAACCAGGGCACCATTGCACTTGTGAAGAATCCTGTGTGCAGACAAAGGTGCAAACATGTGGACATCAAGTATCACTTCATAAGGTCAACCATTAAAGAAGGAAGGATGACACTTGTTTACTGTCCTACTGATGAGATGATAGCAGATGCTATGACCAAGCCTGTCTCAAAGGGTAAATTGATGACATTTTCAGGAGTCATGTTTGGTGTAAGCGTCTGATCAATTGTATATATTTTAAGTACTGTGTGTACTATAAATCTTTTGATTTAATTCTGTGTTTATTGTGATTGTTAAAAGTTGTACGGAATACGAGTCACTCATAAGTGGGAGTGTTAACATAATATGTATGTATGATTGACATAAGATGTATTCTGTACTTACCTGTTCCACACCACAAGGGGGTGTTATCGATTTGATATGATATGTGAAATATGATTGGTGACGTCACACCCCCTATATATATGAATGTTCTGGACTTGATCATTCTCTTGCCTGACTCTCTGTCTGTCCTGCTGATGGAAGAGCAGTTTATTTGTTCTCTATAAAATAAATATGCCCTGAGGCTGAAGAGGGAAATCGCCTGGTCTACTTCTGTGTTGTAACTGTTGGACTCCTGCTGTGTGTTAGTAGTACTCCTGCTAACAAAACAGGTAAAAATCACACCATAGCGCTTGACTGTGCCTCGTCCTTTGCTCACAACAATCGGTCCGAAATAGTCAATGCCAACGTTGGTAAACGGCGGATAATCAGGAAGAATCCTTTCCTTTGGCAAATCTCCCATTTTTTGCTCCACCATTCTTCCATTATACCTCCTGCAGAAACCACATTCTGTTATGACTTTTCTCACTGCTGAGTTGGTACTTGTGACCCAGTAATTCTTTCTCAGTGTAGACAGCGTGTGATTACACCCACTATGGCCAAGCTGCATATGAATGTGCTTTAAGATGAGAGTAGCAACATGTTGATCCTTGGAGAGGAGAAGCGGATGTTTAGTTTCTTCTGGCAGCGAGCCCTTAGTCAACCATCCTCCAACTCTGAAAAGCCCATTATCCAAATATGGGTCCAACCTGTAGAGAACACTGTGCCTGCTCACAGTAGCTTTCCCAGATGACAGTGCAGCAATCTCGTCTCCAAATCTTTGTTGCTGGCAGTACTGAATGATGGCAAGCTCTGCCTCTAAAAGATCCTTAGCTGACAAAGCTTGCCCCTTTGGCATGTCTGATATTAGCTTGCTGGTATTGGATGCCTCTGCCTCACTCCTCCTGCGACATCTTTCCAGCAAAATGCCTTTCAGCTTAAGGAACCAGGCAACAGACACCTTGAGCTTCACCGTCGCTCCCTCAGTGCAGCCATGATCCCCTGTTTATCCCCGGAGTTGTGCAGCTTGATGATGATGACAGGTCTTGGGCGGTCCCTCTGTGCGCCCGGTCGATTTTAATTATGCCCCGTTTAGTATCCAAGTTCAGCATCTTCGGCAGCCAGCGTTCAAAGAAAGCAACAGGTTGATCACCCTTGGAGAAGGGGCCAGACAAAATGTAGCTCACAAAAACCCCAATGACGAGTACTTGAAATGGTTTTTCGTGTCCCTTGCCTGGACGTGGGTCACTGGGGGCCCCCCCTGGAGCCAGGCCTGGGGTTGGGGCTCAGGGGCGAGTGTCTGGTGGCCGGGCCTTCGCCCATGGGGCCCGGCCGGGCACAGCCCGAAGAGGGGACATGGGACCCCGCTCTCACAGACCCACCACCAGTGGGAGGGGCCAAAGGGGGGGGGCCCTGGCGGTCCTACCCTCGGCTGCAGAAGCTAGCTCTCGGGACGTGGAACGTCACCTCTCTGGTGGGGAAGGAGCCTGAGCTGCTGCACGAGGTTGAGACGTTCCAGCTAAATATAGTCGGCCTCACCTCGACGCACAGCAAGGGCTCTGGAACCATTCTTCTCGAGAGGGGTTGGACTCTCGTCCACTCTGGAGTTGCCGCTGGTGAGAGGCACCAGGCAGGGGTGGCAATACTTATTGCCCCCCGGCTTAGTGCCTGTATGTTGGAGTTTACCCCGGTAGACGAGAGGGTAGCCTCTCTCAGCCTTCAGGTGGGGGGACGGATCCTGACTGTTGTTTGTGCCTATGGTCCAAACAGTAGCTCAGAGTATCCACCCTTTTTGGACTCCTTGGAGGGGGTGCTGGAAAGCACTCCCCCTGGGGATTCCCTCGTTCTGCTGGGGGACTTCAACGCCCATGTTGGCAGCGACAGTGAGACCTGGAGGGGTGTGATTGGGAGGAACGCCCCCCCCCGATCTGAACCCGAGCAGTGTTCTGTTATTGGACTTCTGTGGTTGTCACAGATTGACCAGAACGAACACCATGTTCAAGCATAAGGATGTCCGTATGTGCACTTGGCACCAGGACACCCTAGGCCGTAGTTCGATGATTGACTTTGTAGTCGTGTCGTCGGACTTGTGGCCGCATGTCTTGGACACTCGGGTGGAGAGAGGGGCGGAGCTGTCAACTGATCACCAACTGGTGGTGAGTTGGCTCCGATGGTGGGGGAGGATGCCGGGCAGACCTGGCAGACCCAAACGTATTGTGAGGGTCTGCTGGGAACGTCAGGCAGAGTCTCCTGTCAGAGAGAGTTTCAACTCCCACCTCCGGGAGAGCTTCGACCATGTACCGGGGGAGGCGGGGGACATTGAGTCCGAGTGGGCCATGTTCCGTGCCTCCATTGTTAAGGCGGCTGACCGGAGCTGTGGCTGCAAGATGGTCGGTGCCTCATGGAGGCAATTCCCGAACCCGCTGTCGGACACCGGCAGTGAGGGATGCCGTCAAGCTGAAGGAGGAGTCCTATAGGACCTTTTTGGCCTGTAGGACTCCGGAGGCAGAAGACAGGTACCGGCAGACCAAACGGAGTGCAGCTAAGGTGGTCGCTGAGGCCATGGAAAAAGACTTCCAGACGGCTTCGAAGAGATTCTGGACCACCATCCGGCGTCTCAGGAGGGGGAAGCAGTGCACCGTAAACACTGTGTACGGTGGGGACGGTGTGCTGCTGACCTCGACTCGGGATGTTGTGGATTGGTGGAAGGAATACTTCGAAGACCTCCTCAATCCCACCGACACGCCTTCTGGTAAGGAAGCAGGGCCTGGGGACTCGGGTGTTGGCTCTCCTATCTCTGGGGTGGAGGTCGCCGAGGTGGTTAAAAAGCTCCTCGGTGGGAGGGCCCCGGGGGTGGATGAGTTCCTGGATGCTGTGGGGCTCTCAAGGTTGACACAACTCTGCAACATCGCGTGGACATCGGGGGCAGTGCCTCTGGATTGGTAGACTGGGGTGGTGGTCCCTCTTTTTAAGAAGGGGGACCGGAGGGTGTGTTCCAACTACAGGGGAATCACACTCCTCAGCCTCCCTGGTAAGGTCTATAGATAGTCGAACCTCGGATTCAGGAGGAGCAGTGTGGTTTTCGTCCAGGCCGTGGAACTGTGGATCAGCTCTACACCCTCTGCAGGATCCTTGAGGGTGCATGGGAGTCTGCCCAACCAGCCCACATGTGTTTTGTGGACTTGGAGAAGGCATTCGACCGTGTCCCTCGGGGAGTCCTGTGTGGGGTTCTCCAGGACTACGGGGTATCGGACTCCCTGATAAGGGCCGTCCGTTCCCTGTATGACCAGTGTCAGAGCTTGGTCCGCATCACCGGTAACAAGTCGGACTTGTTTCCAGTGAGGGTTGGACTCCGCCAGGGCTGCCCTTTGTCACCGATCCTGTTCATAATCTTTATGGACAGTAGCTTTAAAATACCTAAAAATCAAATAATTCATTTAAATTAGAAATGTTAGTCAAACATAACATCTGTGAAATAAAATTTACATTTCTGCTATTTCATTAATATAAACAAAACTAAAACTAAAATAAACAAATATATTAGATTTCCCCAATACATCACAACTGAACAAGGACTTGAACGCAAATGCACAACTCCGAGACAAAGAACAAATGAACAATATTTTAATAACAAAGTAGCAAAGAAAAGTCACTCTTACAGAGAAATATACAGTATAATCAAAGTACACAAATAAAAATCACTCGCAGAGAGGAAAAACTGTAGAACCAAAAATCACTCTTTCGAGTGTCAATCACTCTCACTCTTACCAACAAGGATACAGCACAAAGACAAAGTATCAAAATAATATTAAGTAAGACCATGGCAAAAAACGTAACACAGAATTCAAAAACCTGACTTGGAATAATGCGGCTGGCGTGGTTCTCTGATAAGACAAACTGGCACAGGACAAAGGGAAACGCAGACTATATACAGTACGGTAATGGGAAACAGGTGGAAACAGTCAGGGCGGGGCAGACAATCAAACCAGTGGGAAACACACAAGGGGAAAGAGGAAGTTACCTGAAACGAGAGGAGAGTTAGATTTCAAAATAAATCTAACTCTCAGACAAAACTAAACATAACACTTCTTCTTGGACATGACATTAGATGCCATCTTCTAACAAGGAAAAAGTGGCTTGTCACAGAGCATGTGTGAATGCTAATGCTGCTGCATGATAATGACATCATATGAACCACCTGACCTATTTATAATATAATGACATCATCTCTGAGCCAGAACCTCTGAACTCAAGACACAGGACTGGAAATAGTTCCTCTCTTTCTCTCTCTGCCCAGATACATCTTTTAAAGATATGTTTACCCAAATTCTTATTGTCAGATTAAATATTTATCAACTGTATTCACAATAGAAGACAAGTTATGAGTTGACTTATGAATTGTTGTTGTTGTCGTCGTCGTCAGGTGATTTTTTTTCTATGATACAACACAAGTTAAATTTTAAGATCAAATAACCATGACTGTTGTAAAAAAAAAAAAAAAAAAAAAACTTTTTTTCAGCACATAGTTTACAGTTGAAGAAACAAGTTCATTCATTAAATTAAATTACAATGACTGTTTCTTGACTGGATTTTAAATATAATATCCTAATCATTTCTTGTTGTCAGATGTTCCTTTTTCTAAACTGAAATAACATGAAAAAACAAGTTCACTCAACTTTGTTGACTGTCATATTTGATTTTGAGTGTCAATTTCTTCAACAAACAATGCTGTTTGACTGTAAAAGGAACATGGTGAAGCAGTGTATCAAAATACTGGTTACATCCATTGATCCAACCCAGTGTCCAACAGGTGTAAGCAGTATGTTTTCATAAAAATCAGATTATATACAGGAAAATAAATGTGAACTAAAATTTGGAATGGATGTAATCCATTTTGACAATGCAACAAAATGTTTTTTAACAAAGTTTACATCATTGGCCCCAACTTATTTAGAAAAAAATGGTTGTTTTTAGGATGTGTGTGCTAGTAGTCCTGGAGGTGTATGATTGGATCTGAAAACCACTGACAATATCAGATAGTATGGGCTGAACTCCAGTACCCAAGGTCCCAGACCAGATTTCTCCTCCAATTCTCTGGAAGAGTTGAGTCAGGGATAAATTGGCTCAAAACCTTTGTAGTCTGAGAATGTCTTTCATGAGTAACACAGCAAATACTTCAATCTACCACATCTTGTTAATCTAACTAACTAGCATGCTAACAATAAGTGAGGCTAGCATGAAGTTTTGTGGTGATAATTAAAATTTCTGTTTTATTGAAAATGCGTCCTACTACTGAGGATGTGAGCATGTTTAGATCTGCAACAGAACAGTTCAAACAAAGGTCAAAACTTCTTGATGAAAACGAAAATGAATGCGCAGTGTGTGGTGTGAAGAGGAGGAGAAGGTGTACGTGTCTTTTGTCATGCGTGAGACGGGGAGAATCATTTAACATGTTAACCACAGGAGACTACGTGACTTACTGTTCTTAGACTGAGGTTCACTTTCAGTCTTTCACTTTGTTCCAGTAAGACAACAACACAGGTACAAACTTTAATTCACACTCATCCTAAAACACGATTATTAAATTATTGTTTCCTGTGATTGTGTGTTTTAAATATCCGTATTGATACAATCATTGTAAGAATAACATGACAAAATAAAGTGTATTTTAAAAAGCTTTATAGTTTTGAGATCTCTGTTTAATGTAATTTAATTTAGTTGAATGAATTTAAAGCTTGTTTTTGGTTATTTTCTTTAATTAATAGTGTTTCTTATAATATATCATTTTGATGAAGTTATGTAATAACATGGCTTTTTATTTCTCATTTGAACTGAAATATTTTCACTAAAATATTTTCAATTTAGGTATAGTAAACCTCATTTACTGTTGCAATGTATTAGTAATACTATTATATATCATTTTTATTAATTTAATTTCTCTAAAGTGTAACTTTACAGTAAAAGTATTTTTGAAGAAATACGATTTCTTCAAAAATGAGTTTAAAACACAGTGTGACTGTTTTAGTCTCCAGCTATGGGAGGAAATAATGCTAAACCACCACAGCTGCCTACACGTAAGACTGTTTTTGATCATTTTACAACATAAAGAAAATTTCTCATTGCTGCATGATAAATGTATTTCTTCATAATATTTTGTCTTATGTGAACATGTGTCCTGTATTTATCAGTTCTCGACAAACCATGGAGAGAAATAAACTGGAAGTGAGTGTGTCTGAACCTTCACTGCACAAACTTCACAAATTACCTGTTAAACTGAACTTTGATACTCTATAATGTAACATAATGTCTCCTTTTCTGAGCAGAGACAAACAGAGCACTCTGCAGTATGTGAAGAACTACAAACCTCATATTGAAGGTCGGCAGCTCAGGATTCTTCTTCATGGACCGGTTGGAACTGGAAAGTCCAGTTTCATCAACTCTGTTAAAAGTGCCTTACAAGGCAAAATGTGCAGATTGGCCTTGGTGGATAACATCTCTCATGACTCTTTCACCAGAAAGGTATGAAGCAAGTTTGATTGTTTTGATAAAGTTAAAAAACTTCCCAAATGTAGTATGTTTGCAAACCTTTATGGAACTCAACTGAGCCTCTTGGCTCCTTATTATGACATTGATAATAATAGTGGGTTTCCTGACGCATTGTTTTTTTTTAAAAAAAAGAGCGAGAGAGGGTGAGTGACAGAGAGACCAGCAGGAAAGTTATTTTTCTAGCCAATAGGAGCACAGATAGTTTGATTGGCAGTAGAATCAACCAATGGAAGACTGTAAACTACTTCTAAAGTTCAACCTCAGTTTAGTCTGACTGGTGAAGTCAGTCTAGATTTAAACCATTTGATTTATTAAATCCATATCGCTTTAATTTACATTGATTATTATTAAAAACAGTAAAATGAACAGGGAAATCAAATTGTGCATCATATGCAGGTTGATTTCTATGTTGCACAGCGTCAAGCTTTGCAACACAATAGGACAATCCAGCAACGCAGCTATTATTCAGAAAGGTGAGTCTATAAAAATGTGTCACAGACAGTACTACTGCAAATAAAAAAGTTGTTCTGACTGCTGCAGCAGCTACAGAGAGCCACTAACTTTAAGCAGCTAAATCCGCAATCAGCTTTGACTGTTAACAGAAGTAGATCTGTAAACCACGCTGTAAAAGTTACACACTTCATATGTCCACCCATCTCGGTGGGAAAGAACTTGCAGCTGAGCACAAGCAGTGCACCATGATCACTGGAGGCTCCTTGTCTGGAAAAAAAAATTTTAGGTTCTTGAACAAATGATCAATGCTCTCATTTTTTGTTGAGGACATACTTACTCTACACACTTCAGATATATTTAAATCTCATTAGTCTGAGTTTCTGAATCTGCGCATTGAACACTGCCACCACAGAATGAATAAGCACTTTGTTTGTGGTGTGAAAGTAAAAGGGACTAATTTATGATAGTAGTCAAGATGTCAAGTGACACACAAAATAAGGAAGAGCAAGATGTGCTGGACAAAAGATGAACTTTGGGTGATGTGAAAATATAATTATATCATCAAAATGTGTCAGAGTGTATCAGCTTATTATTTCTCTTCAAACAGAAGGGTGACAATGTTACTGTTGTTTTTTTTGTTTGTTTGTTTAGATACCAGGCACATGAGGGAAAGGCCAGTAATGCTCATTCAATATGTTTAGTTTTTGGTGACATTTAACAACCATCTGACTGTCAGACTGGAAACAGATCAACAAATATGACCCAACTGTTCTCGTTTTCATTGTATGCCACTGTGGAAATACTGAATTTAAACACTGGTTTCTCCTCGGGCAAAGAGATTCTCTGTAAACACCCGTAAGATCAGAAAAAAAAATGTGATGCCTGTTTTTGCTTCTTCATTCTTTGGTAACTGAACAAGGTTTAAGAGATTTAAAGGACGAGTGTGTAGGCTTTAGTGGCAAGCTGTGAAGTTTCAGACTTCTACCAAATAAATACACAAAAGGCCCTCCCCAGTGTTTGGTTTGTCTGTTCTGGGCTGCTGTAGAAACTTGGCGGGCTCTGTGGACCAGCTTCCTATACATATAAAGGGCTCGTATCAGAAACACAATAATTTTTTAGTTTTAAACATACTTAAAAAACCATAGTCCATTTCTGTACATAGATTCCTTTCTAAATCTTACACACTGGACCTTTTACTCAGACAGTGTCTACAAAACATAACTAATCTAATACTGTTTAATATGGTATCTGGGTATTAATGTATCTCTTCTTGTTCTCTAATTATCTAAATATCAATAACTTCTCTTTTCTCTGTTTGTTGTTGACAGTACAAAACCTACAAGATTGAAAAGGAAAACCCAAACACCTTTTACCCTTTTGTCTTCAGTGACATCATGGGCCTATCTGAATACAAAGGTGTCCTTGTGGACGACGTCAAACTGGCTTTGATGGGACGTGTGAAGGAAGATTACAGGGTAGTTACTGCAAATACTGAAGACACCAAGTATAATCATTATAATCAGCATAATTAACAGGATTATTTTGAATTGCAATACCAGTCAAAGGTTCGGACACTTTTTCTCATTCAAGTAAACAGAACTTTTGACTGGGGCTGTATATATTTATTATGTTTGATTATACATCTTGCATCTGTCATCATTTAGGTTGATTTAACTTTGTTTTTCAGTTCGATCCTAAACATAAGTTGCCAGAAGACAAAGAATACTACAACACAGAAGTAAATCCCAACGATGAAGTGCATGTCCTGGTTTGTGTCATTCCTGCTGACACAGCAAGTCAAATAGGAGATGAAGTTATAAAGAAGATTCGGGAAATCAGGAAAGCAGCCAGTGATCTAGGTGAGAGCACAAATCAATGTGGTTGTCCTCTTCTACATTTAAGATCATACTTGAAAAACATTAAATCCTAATGTTGTACTTAACATTTTTAAACACTCACCTCCTGTATGTTTGATTTTGATTTCCTTCATCACAGAGAACAGCAGCTGTAGTCAGTTTAAATTAGTCAGTTTTGGGATTCATTAGTTTTCTGTCTGTTGTCTTTGCAGGGATTCCTCAATTGGCCGTTATCACCAAAATTGATAAGGCCTGTCCTGAGATCAAAGAAGATTTAAAGAATGTCTACAGATCCATCCGCATGAAGGAGAAGGTACATTACATTCAAAAAACAATTTTGGTACAGTTAGTTACCCAAAATGACATTGTCAACACCATCAGTAAACTGCCATAACTTTAAAGGATCATTCTGGTGATTTTCAATTTTTTTTGTCATTGTCAACAAATCTCATGTTTGAATCCAAACCAACAACGACCTGATCTACTAACAAATATTGTGTATGTATCCAAAGCATAATAAATGATATTCCTCTTTGTAAGAGTTTTCCAAAAACTATTAAAAACACATGAATGAGCCACACCACTGTACTGAGTGACATGCTCACTTTTAGTGAAAATAATGATAACTGAAATTTGTCAGCTTCATTAATTTACAGTACTACATTTAACAACCTGCAGATTTTCACTCTCAGTAAAGATGTTCCTTGTATGGCAGATGACACTGAGCATGTGAATGAATGCACAACCTATTGACTTTGTATATCAGGCTCTGGAGACACATAAAATACTTAATAATAAATCATTAGTTGCCAGCTATATTCTCTGAAATGTGTGATGGATTTGATTAATCATCATATTTTTTTATTTATTTATTTTTTTAACATAGATTGAGCAGATCAGTGCAGATGTGGGCATCCCAATGAACTGCATCTTCCCAGTGAGAAACTACTCTGAAGAAATGGACTTGAATGATGACGTTGACTCACTGCTCCTGAGCACGCTGAGACACATCATCGACTTCGGCGAAGACTTCATCAACCACAAAATGAGTCAGTCTGAAGATTCATAGAGAGAATCTTAAGGACAGCATAAAAAAGGCTGCATATCATAAAAATTACACTATTCAGCAGAATTTTAAACAGAATCTTCATTATTTTGTTACTTTTTGCTTATTTGTATGCCATTTCATTCACTATATTAAGACTCTTACATAATATATTATAGTCTTTATGATACATTAAGACTGATCAGTGTCTCCATCTTTACAAGTCATGTTTCATCTGAACATTGTTGAAACCCACAAAACGTTGTATTCATTTCTAAATATAATAATATATATAATATACTGACTATGTCAGACTGAATTTTATGTGTCTAAAATCTTGAACCTCAAGAACATTTCCATTTGAGGGAGTGTTGTCTTTCAACCATTTACATAATAAATCTGCTTTTTTAACCTTTAGTGTCAATGTGATGATTATTACCTTTACAATGTATTTTTAAGTGACATCTGAAGGTCAAACTGTTGAAGTCTAAGGTCATTTTTCCAGTTTTCCTCCATTGCCAGGCAACAGAAACATGAATTTCATACTTTATATAATAAACTCATCTTCCAGAGAATTTTACTTGTCTTTGAGATAACATGGTTCTTTGAATATTTTGAAATGCTAGAAACGTTTTGGTATAGTTTGGATGATTCTTCTGTTTCCTCCTCATCCCCCTCCTTTTTCCTCCTCTCCTTCTGCTTCTTTTGTCCAAATCTGGACATCAGAAACTGCAGTACCTACACAGTGGTCCCAAAGAGCTACTGCATGTTTTAGGTATCACTCACTCGAACACCCCTGATTCTAATGAAAATTGTTATCAATCCCTTTCATGAGCTTCAGCTCCTTGATAACGAGTTTATTAGAATCAGGAGTGTGAGAGTGAGGAGATACCTAAAACATGCAGGGCAGTAGCTCCCAGGAGCAGGCAAGTTTAACATTTCTTACACAAAGGCAATTCTAAGTGCTTTAATAATGCACTAAAACATACAAAAGAATAGCAGCATAAAAGAAAAGAAAGTAAATCAAGATGTGAGGAAGAGACATCAATAGTAACTAAGGTTCAGCTAAAGTGCAGGACATAAATGTTTATAACCTGCAGTACTTTCAACTCAATTAGAGACATGTGAACAGCAACACATCTTACAAAATGTGACAATATTTTAACATATAGTCAAATATGAAGTACATCAGCTCAGACATACTACAGTAGCACAGTTATTTTGACTGCAGTGTTCATTGTAAACCTCATCCAGATGTATCATCACAAAGCTCCAGCAGAGGGCAGCATGCTGCTATTTTCTGTTGGTGCAATCTTCCTCCTATTATCAGAAGTGTGCTGTAGAAGAGATGAAGACAGATTTCTCCTGTTCAGTCATGTTTAAGGATTGTTTAGTCCTGAAATAGACATAATTTTATCATAGAAACTGAAAACCTGAGGAACATGTTTCTGCTTTTTTTATTTACCGTACTTATGTATTGTGATATACTTATAATTCATTTTAAATTCTATGTTACTTTACACCTTTATTCCACCACATTTCATATCTGACATATTTTTAAAGATTCGATAATGAACAAATTAAATACACTACATGTTTCTAAGGTAAATTAAACCACCCAACACTACAATATTAAAATACAACTTATAATAAATACAACAGAATAAGTAGTAGAGCTGCAACAATTCAAAAGTCCATTAATCAGTTAGCTAATTGACAGGAAATAAATCAGTTGCTGTTGTAATTTTTTAAGCAAAAAAAGTCATGAATTTGCTGGTTATGGTTCTCAAATGTGAGAAATTGAAGCTTTTCTGTGTCATATATGATATTAAACTGAATATCTTTGGGTTTTGGACTGTTGGTGAAACAGGAATATATTTGAAGATGTCACTTTGGGTATTAGGGTTTTTAAAAACTTGAAATTACAAAAACAAAAGCTGTTTTCACTATTCAAGACACCAGGAAAGTAATTTGATTGGTTGCAGCCTTATTTCGTAGTTTAGTATATTATATTTATGGTTATATCTCTAGTCTGTACTCTATTTCTAGTTTAATATCTATCTATCTATCTATCTATCTATCTATCTATCTATCTACCTATCTATCTTTCAATTTTGCCATTTTGGTATACACACTTTGGCTGCTGATAACCATCTTACCTTTTGAGTGGAGGTAAAAACTTTAAACCTATTAAACAGGAAACACTAGACGATAAACTGAATAAATGCACCGCTGCTGCAGGTATTGGCCCCATATATCAGTCTGACCCTGATTCGTTCGGCATGTGGTGTTTTCAGCAGCAGAACACTGTGTTTTCATGAGTATGTTTCTGAGAGCTGCTGCTGCTTTCTGACCCAGTTTCCCTGCTTGACTTGACTGGGTTGTTTCCAGCGCTGCTGTGGGAGGTCCCTGCACACAGCTCAGCATGCTCTCTCTCATGTGGAGGCAAAAGCTTCTTTTTTTTTTCTTACTCCTGAAACTCTGCCTAAATGTATTTGGTGTTTACGTGCTGTGACTGCAGTGAGTTTGATCTAATCCATGACGCCAAATATACTAATAACAATATGTTTTTTTTCTTATGACACTTTTCAAGCATTAGCATAAAGTGCTTTGCAGGTTCAAACAATTTACAGAATAAAAGACCCATGTAAGCCCTCCAATACATACTATAACACAGATGGAAGTGCAAGTACAAAGTAAACAAAATAACTTCATATATAAATAAGTATAATCCAAAAAAATGAGATCATATAAAGTAGGTAAAATTTAAGTTCACACATATTATATGATGCCCTAAAAATAAATCGGCTCATGTAAAGTAGAGAAAATACCAGTAAAAGATATAAAACAGACAGAAGTGCAAAATGTATTTAAGTGCACATAAAACTAGTAAAATAATGGCACTAAATAAAACCACTATACTATAAAATAATATTATTAAAAGAAAATATAAAAGGGATGTGATAAAAGGATCCCATTATTATGTGTAAGCCATCTTGTAAAAGTGAGTTACTATAAACTCATTACTCTTTATGACCTGAATACATTCAAAGAACAAATACATACTTATCTAAAAGGCTGATTCGATGCATGATTCCTGATGGAGTATTTTTCATTTACATCTTTAAACTGAGGTACCTTAAAGTGTCCATCATTTTCATTTTAATGATTGAATCTATCGACTCAATCTCTAAATCTAATCTCTCATAAATGTGCTGGTGGTCATTATGGAAATTATGGCTCCGTTAATAAGATTTGAAGACTTATAGTAGCTTCAATGTCGGCCATGTGGGTGCTCATTGACACATTTTTCATGTCAGAAGTTTAACTGTTGGATTCAAGATGTTTCCTACTTCACTGTCAAGTCCATTATCAGTGTTTGTGGACTCGAGGCTTCAAGTTTTTGACATCATACTCGTGAAATCTGAATGACCGTTACAAACCATGCTTGTAGGCCCGTCATCTACAAATGTATTTTCAATGAACTCTGAGAAACAACTGTAAAAACAATCTCTACATGCATTATAGCTTGGGTCAAAGTTAGTGGTGTGTGTTTCCAGAGCTTGAAAGTTTATTTAGAGGGTCCTGGCTCCGAATTTAAAAGATGGCACCAAACAGAAGCTGCAATGACCGGGCTTCAAAGCAGCTTCACTGAAAAACCAACGGCTGTCTTTAAACCTCACTACTGTATGTCCATCTTTATATAGTCTGTGTCCGCTGTCCAGTCTTATTTAACCTCCTTTATCGGAGCCAGAAACATTTTTCATTTCAGAAGTTTAACTGTTGGATTCAAGATGTTTCCTACTTCACTGTCAAGTCTATTATCAGTGTTTGTGCACTTGAGGCTTCAGGTTTTCGACATCACACTCGTGAAGGCTGAAAATTGGCTTCAAAACTAGTTATGATGTCACAAATCATGCTTGTAGGCCTGTCATCTACAAACATATTTTCAATGAACTCTGAGAAACTTTCCACTTCCAGCAGACAAAAGTAAGAACAATCTCTACATGCATTATAGCTTGGGTCAAAGTTAGTGGTGTGTGTTTCCAGAGCTTGAAAAGTTATTTAGAGGATCCTGGCTCCAAATCTAAAAGATGGCACCAAACACAAGCTGCAATGACTGGGCTTCAAACCAGCTTCACACCTCACTATGTCCATCTTTCTATAATCTGTGTCTGCTGTCCAGTCTTATTTAACCTCCTTTATCAGAGCCAAAACTACTACAGAGAAAGGTTTGAGGTCAGTTGATGATCCATAAACATCCTCTGATTAAACTGTGTGAAGTTATTGTCCAGTTAGTGATATGTGTGATAAGCTAACGAGATTTGTTGATGTTGAGCAACCTTGTTAGCTCAGAGAGTTTTATGTTCCTCTTTTAATTAAACTGTGTCCAATGATGAGCAAAATCCCAAGAGGAAGTTAAACAGAACAGTGGAGAGAAAAAAGAGAGACGCTCCAGGAACTATTGTGAGTCAATTTCACCAACCTCTGGAACTTCTTATGTGGACAAATTAATGTCACTTTGTGGTGTAAGCATTAGTAAGCACGTCATACCCCACGTCATTAACCCTCCTGTCGTCCTCCAGGATCAAATTGACCCCATCTGTTCTTCCCCTCCTTCCCTCTTTCTTTGCTCTCTCCTCCTTTCCTTCCTCCCTTCCTTCCACATTCCTTCCGTCCTTTTTTCCTCCATTTCTTCCTTCCTTCTCTCCTTACTTCCTTCCTCTTTTCCTCCCTCGTTACTCCTTTCCTTCCTTCCTTCCTTCCTAACATAAAGCTTGTCCAAATAACCTTCTTAACTTCCTTCCTTCCTCATTCATTCCTTCCTTCCTTCCTTCCTTCCTTCTTTCCTTCCTTCCTTGACCTGAGGACAACAGGAGGGTTAATAACATGTATTTCAGGGTCCTGGTATTGTCCATTCTAACTCACCAGCTTGACTCACTCAGACACCTAAAAAGAAGAAATCAGGCATCATGAAAGAAAGAGTCTATTTGTTCTCTAGTCTTAGTTGCTAAGGTGTTTTCATCTATTGTTCACATTATCCACACTCATTCTTCAGATCGGATCCGACCCAACTACTTGGCGTACTTGGTGAGTTTGAGCTAAATAGGTTATGACGGCAGGTGTTACTTGCATGCATTTAATAGTTAGTAGCTAATCAGAGAGCTAACTGAGGTCCGACTTGGACTAGTGAAATGGAGAATGTTGTTTTTGCCCCCAACGAGCCTCTTCAGGACCTTCTTCCTGTGTCTACGTTCCCACTTTCACCCAAGACAAATCTGATTATTAACTGTGTGAAAAGACACCAAACCAACAGGGAAAACACAAAGAGACCTTCGTCCCTGATATGATCATTAGAAAGGAGGTTTCAGGTGCTATTGACACTGCAGTGACAATCACACAACCATCAGCAGTGACTCTCAACCTGTCTTTGTTCATTCTTTACAGAACTACCTCTGTCTCTTTTCATGTAGCCAACTCTGATTGTCATCTTGCTTATGTACGACGTGGTCAGACAACACTTTGTACGAACTACTTTGCTTTGAGCCTGACTTCCAAATACACTGTTAGACGACCAAGAAGCACTTTGTTTGAAGCACTAAGGCCTTTACACACTCTTAGAAAATGTCATAATTTGATATGATCCTAGAGAGATTCAGAGTGTCTCATGTTACCCAATAGTAAGTGTGCAGTGACCTTTCAGTGCAGTCTGGAGAAACGTGTGCATAGGTCTGACGTCTAATAGTTCTAATGGAGTTTTATGAGGTTGAAATAGTAAAACGTCCCATTTATCTGTCCATTTATCAGGCGGTGAAATTTTAGGAGGATGGAAAGAGTTAGTGACTCCGTAAAAGGAAGAGAGCAGGAGGCAGAGCGAGATATGGGTCAATATGAGCATCATTAGGTATATTATGATGTAAGAGTTAATGTCCTTTATTTCATTTTTTACAGAAAAAAACATGTTTCTCCCCAGAATAAAAGATAAAATCTGTTTCCTCACTCTCTCCAGGCTGTTTCCTTTTTCCAACTTTTTGGAGAAAGGATCTTCAAACAGCAGAACATTGATTATGTATTGACTTTTTCCCCTTTAGACATGAACAGCACATCTAAATCTGACAAACAAATCTATTTTCTTTTCTGTGGCCTTAAAAATGACTCTTTTTTGTGAATGCTTTGGTCTTTGTTTGCCATGCATGTTGCTTGTAGACTTTTAAAAACATGTTTTTAACACAGTGGTTCCCAACCTGTGGGCCGAGATCCCCCATTGGGTCCCAAGATAAATCTGAAGGGTCACCTGTTTCACAAAATGATGTTTTTATGTACAATATGTGGTCTGTGTAAGTTTGGGTGTGTACATGTTCCATTTATGATTTATGAACATCCTCTTAATGAGTACTGTGTAATATTAATGTCAACAAATATGTAATAACATATATATGGATAAATATTGGTTCATATGTAGGGTAAATGTTGTATGTATGGGTTCTCAAATGTGAATAAAATGGTTTCCTTTGCCGTCTATGAGAGTAAATGTAATATATTTTGGTTTTGAATATATTGGTTGAATGTTTTCTGTATTTTTAATGAAAATAGTCTCTTATTACAGCCCTAGTATGTACATGGGTATGTGTATGTTGTCCATATATTGCACATTTATGGATATTATTTGGGAGGTCATGGGGCCTGTGTCTGTGGGTCCTCTGCCAGCCACCTCACTGATAAGATAGTAAACTAAGGAATCAGAGAAACTAAACTGATTTAATGAAAAGCATTCTGTTCAGTATTAAGTTGGACTTTTATGTCACATTTTTCTCCACTTCTCTGAGCTCTGCAGTTCGTGCTCTCAGTCCACCGGGGCGACCAGGAGCAGCTGCCCAAGCCGTGTCCACCTGACCACAGCCTCATAAGTGCCATCAGCCTTGGTGTCAGATGGTAAGAGGGAGTCGTTAATGTTTCCCCAGACTGAGAGCACTGACGGTTCTGCTGGAGGTGCACCATCAGCATGAATAATGTAGATTCTGGAGTGGATCCAAACACAAACACCGCCACTGGAGAGGGTGAGACAAGGAGGGGAAACTGGGATGAACCCCAGGGTCTAATGTGACCGTCATGGAGACAGGGATGCTCAGCAGGCATAAAGTGAAAAGCCTCAGCAGCAGCAGCAGCAGCAGTGGAGGTGCTCCTCCTCCTCCTCCCCTTCCATCATCATCACCATCACCATCATCATCATCCCTCCACACACCTCTGCTGTTTGGCCAGTTCATCCAGCAGCACCATCACCACAACAACTACAACTACAACAACTACACAATAATCAACAACAAGCTCCAGCAGGGCCAAGGGGAGAGAGAGAGACAACATCATGGAGGGGAAGAAAACATCCTCCAGGTGGGGAACAGCCCTCACAAACACCAGCTGAATAAAAGTAAAGAGGAAGAGGAAGAGGAAGAAGAGGAAGAACAGGAGGAGGAGGAGGAGGAGCGGATGGATGCCAGCCTGGGATCAGTCACTAACACCACCACCAACAGCAGCAGCAACCCTCCTCCATGTGGGACCAGCTCCGAGTTTAATCATTATTATGGGAATGGAAGAAGAGGAGGGCCTTGCTTTGATCAACATGGCGGACAACAAAGCGCAGGGACTGGGGTAAAACCGGCGGCGCACTCGGCACACAGCACCATGGATCAGGTTCAAAACTCACACGAAGGCTACAACAACAACAACAACAACAGCAGCAGCCCATACAACAACAACTACCCAAACTACCGCCCTGGCTACGGCAGCAGCAGCAGCGGTGGCAGCAGCTATGGAGGAATGATGAGCCCCGCACGGCAGGGGAGTAACCTGCTCGGCCTGGCCGCCTCTAGTAGCGCCAAAGCCGGCATGACTGCTGCTAACACCCCGGTCGGAGCTGGAGGTGGAGGTGATGGAGGCGGAGGATTTCAGCGATTTCAGCAGCACCCATCAGGAGCTACACCGACTTTAAATCAACTACTTACATCTCCGAGTCCGATGATGCGTGGTTATGGAGGTGGATACCCTGAATATAGTAATAATAATAATAATACTCCGCAGCAACAGCAGCAGCAACAGAGCATCGGTGGCTCATCTGCAGCGGCTCACGGTTGGGGAGGACAACACCGAAACCACCCTGCTATGAACCCGGGAAACAACGGGCAGGGCAGCGGCAGATCACAGGTGATTAAAACATTATTAAACTATATTTTTATCCCTTTTTTTGACGGGTGTAAATGAACCAGAATGACGAGTAATAAGGCTAACGTTGCGAGCTAGCATCATTTCAACACACTCACACATATATTTACAATTAAGCAAAAACAAAAGATAAAACTTTAATTAATACGGTACCTTATGTATAATATATAACAACAATATGAGATAACAGTAAAGTAGGAAAAAGTCAATTGTTTCGATTCTTGTGTGTCCAAGGTGACTCCGTGCTATGCTAAGCTAAGCTAAGCTAAAGCTAAGCTAACGTTAGCATTTTTTTAAAAAGCATGTTATGGAAACGGAGCTGCACAGGCCTCGAGTTAGACTGTAATGGTATGTGTGTGTATATGAAGGCTATATACTATTGTAAGAGAAAATATGATACACTATGATTTATAATTAAGCTGTCATATTATTAAAAATAAAGTTAGAAATTAGCAGACATGTGTTGACAGCTCCATTCAACTCTGACACCAATTCACTTAATCTCCTCTCATATGCAAATTATGCATTTTTTTGTAAGTGAATTTGAGTTGTCTACTTGTTTCCACATGTGCTTTTTCCTCTCTTTCTCTCTTTATAATGCTAATTCAGCACCATAGTGAAATAATTAGTTATATATCTGTGGTGTGTGTTCTACTCTTTTAGCTTGTGCGTGATCTGGCCCTCAACTTTTTTTTACTGCACCGTAAAAAAAAAAATACAATGTGATTCACGATTTAAACTGTCATATTATTAAAATAAAGATAATATAAGATAAAGAAATGCATTGTCGTATGCATGGTAAAAACAGAGGTTCAGACAATGCAGTGAAATTCTTATTTTGCTGCTCTCCTTACACACATACACACAACAGTAACACATGACACACATAACGAAAGATGCATACAACAATAATATAAATAATAAAAGTTAGAAATATGTTGACAGCTCCATTCAACTCTTACACAAATCCACTTAAATCGCCTCTCATATGCAAATTATGTCTCTTTTTTTGAAGTGAATTTAAGGTGTCTACTTAGATTAAATTAGATGAACTTTATTGTCCCGAAGGAAATTTGTCTTGGGTTAAAAGGGCCAGGTGCAGCTGCACATATACGACAATACATAATATGCACAGAAAAACAAAACATACATGACAACACAAAATCACAAAAGGTGCTTCAAAGTGTAGCATATTTCACAAGATCATGTGATGTACGGCAGAAGAAAGGAACAAAGTAAAAACAATTAAATGGATAAAACTATATGACAATAGAAGAGCAGGGGGTAATAAGTATTAGTTAAAACGGGTAAAAAACCAAGGTAAAAAGATAAGCAAAACAGAAAAGAAGAGGATAGGAAAATAAAAAATCTGCTATACAGGGGAAGCTAGGACTGAGGCAGTTTGTTTAGGAGTGTTATGAATGAGGAGACAAATGAGACTTTGAAACGGTTACTTTTATATCCGCCACATGTGCTTTCTCTCTCTCTTTAAGATGCAAATTCAGCACCATAGAGAAATACTTGAAGTTATATATCTGTGGTGTGTTCTCCTCTTTTTAGCTTGTGTGTGTGAGCTGGCCCTCAACTTTTTTTTTTTAGTTGGCAGAGAGCCCATTATGTCCCCATCTCCACACACACACACACACACACACACACACACACACACACACACACAGGAGCCCTGACCTTCACACATGCAGATTAGCCATGTGCCCATTACCGCCAGCACAACACTGGAGCTCAATAATCCCGCATGCTCCAGCTGCTGCAGCCCAGGGCCTTTTGCTGGAGGCCTCAGCCCCGGTGCAAAGCTCTCATAACCGGTCAGGAGACGGATCACCATAACTGTCCATTAAGTTAGAGTCTTTAAAAACAATAGTTAGAAGCAGCTTTATCTTTGCGATTATAATCATTCCTCCTGTTCATACTGACCATTAGGAGATGCCTTTATTATGCACTTATAATGTAAGTAATGGAGGCCAAAATCCACAGTCTTTTAGTCAAAATAATAATAAAAATACAGAGTTTGATGGTATTGTGAAGTAGTGTGAGATCATAGGAGTTGTTGTCTTCATTGTCTTCATTGTTATAAACATCCACCATTGCCGTCATTGCAATCAGCTTCTCCTGGTTCAGTGTTTAATGGTTCAGGAGGTTTGAATTATCTACAGAGGGTTCCCGTCCTCTCTGAAATAAACAGAAGTGGTGATTAAAATTGGTTAAAAACACTGAATGAAGCAGTTTCATGTGAAATATCTGGTTTTCTTTGATGCTGTTTAGCAGATATAGGACGTCAGGAGGGGCTGCGAACCGAGCTACCATCAGCTTTTACTCAGCTTTTTTCTTTGATAAGTCAGGATACAGACATCTGATAACTAAAGTCCTTCATGTGGATAAAATGTGGCTGGATACAAACTAAACCACAGCATTGACACATGAGTAAAGGGGATACAACACCTGACAGGAGACCAAATTAAATACCTTAAACCCTAGGGCTGGGCGATATGGACAGAATCAAATATCACTATATTTTTTTACCAAATACCTCTATATCGATATTTTAACAATATTGTAGGGATGATTATCAATGCTCACCAGTAATCACCAGTGATGTGGATATAATGACTAAGTGGATAAAGGCATCTTTGAATTTTATTAAAAGCGTATTATCTATTTATTAAAGGCAGATACTAGAACAGTCTGTTAAGCTCAGAAAATTACATTTTTACTGTAATTCAGCCTTTAAAAGCAGGAAAAGACAACACTTATTGGTGATGAAGATTGATGGGAGAGCTGGTTGACTGGAGTGAACCTTTAGCCTAGCTTGAATGATAGCTAGTTTACCACACTTCTGCTTACTCACACACAACTTTCGATGACGATAGATCAGATACCCTTTATCAGATACAGACAGCTAATTCTTGTTTTTGGGCGTGGGGTTTTTATTAGCAGTAGACAGACAGGAAACATGGGAGAGAGAGGCGGGGGGTGACATGCAGCAAAGGACCTCCGATCGGGATTCGAACCGAGGTCGGCTGCATATATGGCATGCGCTCTAATCATTCAACCACCTGCACGTTCTGCTAATTCTTGTTTTAACGAAGCATATAAAAAATTGAGAACCTGTCCTTTTTAAGTACCTTTTTAATATCTGTTAAACTATCAGGCTGAGTTACCGTAACAGACAAGAATACAAGATGCCTTTTTAAACACTTTACAGCACCGGGGAGGATTCAGGGTCGATTGGGGTTCCAGTTCGTTCCTCTCATGTATTGATTGACATTAAAACATGCCAATCACAGCGCTGTTCATCTGTGTTATTGGGAGGTAAACCCCAAACGATTATTTTCACTCTTGATTAATCTGCAAGGTATTTTTTAAACAGTAATACATTTAATTTGTACTATAGTTTTTACTAACAGAGAACACACAACTGAAAGAAGATAGTAATAAGGGTTAAGATGAAAAAGCCTCATGAATAGAAGGGTTTTTTTAGGTTTTAGGCCTTTTTTTTTTTTAGAGAGAGTTTGGGGTCTGTGCTGCTTTCAGATGGTTATGAAGGCTGTTCCACAAACATGGTGCAGCAGAGCAGAAGGCTCGATCCCCCACGGTGCGTAGCTTAGTACTTCTGGTCCAGGAGGAGCGAGCTGCTGGCAGATACGATGGTGCTTTTTGGAGGTTTGTGGTATGATCAGTTCCTGTTGGTAGGGAGGCACATGTCCGCTGATGGATTTTTATGTGAGTAGCAGGAGTTTAGAGTCTTGGGGTTGTATATTGGTGTTTATTTCGCTCTCATTGGGATCCTGGCTGCAATGTTTTTGGATGTACTAGAGCTTCTGGATGCTCCTGACAGGGATCGCTGTGAAGGGCGCACTGCAGTTGTCCAATCTTGAAGATATAAAGGCATGGACAAGTTTCTCTGCATCTTGACAGGGTTGGAGAGGAGAGGAGCACAGTTTAGAGATGTTTTTGAGATGGAAGGTTTTAAGTACATGTCTGATATGGTCGAAGCTCGGAGTAAAACCTAACAGATTAGACTAATTTTGATTTAGTTTTAGTCATTGAGTCTTTTGACTAAAATGCCATTTAGTTTTGGTCTTATTTTAGTCATCTGAGTTGTTCTAGTCTAGCTTTAGTTGACCAAATGCAAGATTTTAGTTGACTAAAATGAGCTGACTATAATTTCCTATTAATTGTCTGTCGAAATCAAATTCCAATAAATCCAAGTCTGATATAAAAGAAACAAGAATATCGCCTTGCCTTTTCTGAGCAGACCATCTCGGACAATAACAAAATACCATGCCAGCTACTAAACAGTCTCCATTATATTTTTTTTATATGTCTGTGGGGTACTGAAAGCTCACTGTGAACATTTCTTCCGATAAGTGTTCTTCAGTTTGTTACTTATTTGTTTGACTTCGAGAATCTTTAGCGTTTCAATCTATCGTTTAATTTACAATCTGAG
The DNA here is from genome assembly GCF_027409825.1 of Scomber japonicus. NCBI lineage: Eukaryota > Metazoa > Chordata > Actinopteri > Scombriformes > Scombridae > Scomber > Scomber japonicus. The sequence goes on along the minus strand of NC_070594.1, from coordinate 7,739,569 downwards.
ATTAGCAACTCTAAATCATTTATCAGTACAGGACAGCGGTGGTTTCTTTTAGCTTGTATTGTATTATAAGTTTAGCAAAAACACATCAGCTCAAGTAAGCTGATAAAATACTGTAAAAACAAGTTGGTGTACTTAGCTTAGCATTCAGGATGATGAAGTTTGCAAATGTCGCTTCAAGTTTGTGGTGTTTTTATTGATGATTTTTGCTCCGCACGGGTCACAAAAGATCTTGTTTTCGTTGACATCAAATGTGAAACGTAATCATATGTCCAGCTCTTTCCTCCTTTTTATTTTTTGATGAAAGTGTCCATAGTTTTTGTCATTATAAATTATTTTTATTTAGGTATCTTCTTGTTTTCATCGGTGAAAAAATGTTGTTTGATGAAAAATATAACAAAAATTGTTTGTCAGCGATACTAACACTGGTATGGAGGAGGACTAAACCTGGTGTGGAGTTCCAATAAGAAGAGATTAAGCTTTGCTGCTGTTTAATTGGGGGAAATTTGGGCTCATCCACACGTTGATCTCTCTAAGACAGGTGCTGAGGTGTGACATGGCTGCCAAATGGCTTGGGGCAGTTTTAATGTACAGCTGGGTATCATCAGCATATCAATGAAAAGACATGACATGTTCGCGGGGGTGGGGAGGGGGGTGCATGTAGAGGGTAAACAGGATGGGGCCAAGAACCGATTCTTAGAGAAAACCACAGATGACAGGGAGTGATTTAGACCTGAAGTCTTCCAGTGAGACATACTGAAACTGGACTGAAACCACTTAAATGCAGAGTCTGACAGGCCAGTGGTGATGTGGAGGCGCTCTAAGAGGAAATTATGATCCACAGTGTCACATGCAGCAGTCAGGTCTAGAAGAGTCTGGGGAGACGGTAACCTCTCCATTAGCTGCCATCAGCAGGTAATTCACAACCCTGAGCAGAGCTGTTTCAGTGCTGAATGAAAACAGGACTGACATTTTTAAGCTGTTGGGTTTTAAGGTGGTGATGAAGCTCAGAAGCAACCATCTTCTCCAAGACCCTGGACAAGAAAGGAGCAGTGGAGATAGATCTGTAGCCTAGGTTTAGTAGGGGGTGAGAGGAATATCAAATCCATTGAGACCACCGTGTGATCGGACTAGGCATGGGCCGGTATGAGATTCTGGCGGTATGATAACCATAAGAAAAAATATCACGGTATGGTGGTATTGTGATTACAGCTCTAAAATGTTCCTAAAAAGAAGAAAAATAAAGACAGACATGTTCATTTAACCCTCCTGTCGTCCTCCCGGGTCAAATTGACCCCATCTCTTTTGACTGTTCTTTCTTTCCTTCCTCCCTCTTTCTTTAATTTTTCCTTCCTTCTTCCCCTCCTCCCCTCTTTCTTTGCTCCCTCCTCTTTCCATCTTTCCATCCTTTCTACTTTCCTTCCTCTGTCCCTCCTTACTCCTTTCTTTCCTTCGTTCCTTCGTTCCTTCCTTCTCTCCTTTCCGTCCCTCCTTCCTTCCTTCCTTCCTTCTTTCCTTACTTCCTTCTCTCCTTACTTCCTTCCTCTTTTCCTCCTTAAGTTCTTCCTTGACCTGAGGACACTAGGAGGGTTAACCTGAACTTGTAATGACAGTGTGAGGGGTTGTGATACTCTACGCTGCAGCTGCACCACCTGAGGGATTTCTGACCAGCACTTCCTGTCTTTGACCAGACAAATAACAGCTCATACCTTACGAACGGTATGACAGAAAATTTGGCGGTTTCGGTTATCGTGGCTTTTTCATATCGCGGTATACCTTGAACACGATATCATCCCATGCCTACTCACAACCCTGAGCAGAGCTGTTTCAGTGCTAAAACAGGACTGACATTTTTAAGCTGTTGGGTTTTAAGGTGGTGCTGAAGCTCAGAAGCAACCATCTTCTCCAAGACCCTGGACAAGAAAGGAGCAGTGGAGATAGATCTGTAGCCTAGGTTTAGTAGGGGGTGAGAGGAATATCAAATCCATTGAGACCACCGTGTGATCGGACACACCTTGAAACGGAAGCTCAGAGGGGATATAGAGCATTTTCTGTTGCTGCTCCTAAATTATGAAACGAGCTTCCTTTAAAATATTAGACAAGCCTCCTCCACTGTCCATTTTTAAAACTTGTCTTAAAACCCATTTTTATTCCTTGGCTTTCAACCGTGCATGAGACTCTGCTCCTGTTTTAGTGTTTTATGATTTTAGTTATTTTTTTATTGTTTTTAATTTGTTTTATCTATTTATGTACAGCGCTTTGTTCCAGCTGTGGTTGTTTCTAAAGTGCTGTATAAATAAAGTTGAGTTGAGTTGATTATAGACTTGAAGGTTATTGATGGCGGCGGCGGAGTTAGGGATGAACAGGTCAAGTGTGAATGTCTGATGTGACTAGTTTTGCAGAGCTTTTTGTGTCAGAAACCAAAGAATTGAACAAATTAAAAGTTTGACCTGATGATGATCTAGATGAAGAGTCAGGAGAGGAAAATGATTAAAATTCATCCTGAGGGAGACGAGAGTGTGTGAACCAGATAATGACACTTTCTAAAGCTTCTTCATTAGTCTATTAAAGAAGTGATCAATTGACAGATAATTAATTGCTTTATCTTGATGATCTAATAATAGTTTTTTTTATTCTCTGATTTGATTTCAGTATTTTCTTGTGTATTTAGTCTTTTGATAGTAATGCTAATTATCTTTAAGTTATGGACTGTTGGTCAAGACGAAACAATGCATTTGAACCTTCAGTTTTGAGAAGCAGTGTTTGGCATTTCTCACAGTTTTTGGACATTTTTTTTAGACCAAACAACAAATTAGTTATTATATTTTGCAGCTAATTTTAAAATGGGATTAAACAGGAAAGGGGGAAAGGGACAGGAACGTCTTTCACTACCAGGGTAATTAAAATACTGCCAATAATATTCAAAATATGCATAAATCTAAATGCGATCATAAATCAGACGTCAGAAGTATTGATTTACATCAGGGATGTCAAACATGCGGCCCGTGGGGCAGGAACTGGCCCGCCGAGGGGTCCACTCCGGCCCTCTTTCTTTCTTTCCTTCCTTCCTTCGTTCCTTCCATCTGTCCTTCCTTCCATACTTTCTTTCCTTCCTGTCTTCTTTTCATTCCTTTTATCCTTCCTTCCATCTTTCCTTACTTCCTCTCCTTTCTTCTGTCCTTCCTCCCTTCATTCTGTCCGCCCATCATATCTTTCTTCCCTCCTTCCATCTTTCTTTCCTGTCTCCTTTTCGTTCCTTCCCTTTTTTTCTTCCCTCCTTCCTTCCATCTTTTTAATGATCCGGCCCACATGAGTTCAAATTGGTCTATATGTGGCCCTTGAATGAAAATTAGTTTGACATCCCTGATTTACAGTGTTGTCGAACAGCTTGATAGAGACCAATCCTATTTTTTAAAGTAAAAGTTTATACATTTATATTTTCTTTATTTAAGTATAAAATTAAACTTCAATTAAGATTAAGCAAAGTGAAATTTAACAACTTCACTACCAAAAAAAATCACATTGTACAGAAACTTCTCTGTTTGTAGATTGATTATTGATTTATTAAAGGTAACAAAGCTGTAATCAGTTAGTTGAGCCATCCGAGCAGAGTTTTATGATTTTATTTGAGATTCACAGCATCAGTTCTCACACCGAGCATCTCTGTCAGCAGGGTCTCCCCCCTCTGTTTACATCTGGATTATTGATCGGCTCTTTCCACAGCTGATCGTCCTCTCTGACAGCAGCCAGCTGTGCGGCCTTGGCACAGCTCCAGATCTGCTTTGACTTGTGTTGTTGATTTTTATTTACTCTCCTCAGCTGACTGATGGAAACGTGTCATCCTCACTCACAGAAGAGATTTAAAAAAAAAAAGAAAAAGAAGCAGCTTGAATGTCTGGATTGTTTTTTTTTCTTCTGTGTGTGAAATTCATAAAGGGTTTCTATTTTTAGCCACAGCCGTCTGAGCAGCAGTGAAAACATCTGTTCTCACGGAGTCACTTCTCACCTACTATTATGTCAGTGTGTCAAATACACTGGGGGTGTGTGTGTGTGTGTGTGTGTGTGTGTGTGTGTGTGTGTGTGTGTGTGTGTGTGTGTGTGTGTGTGTGTGTGTGTGTGTGTGTGTGAGAATGAATATTAAAGCGTACCGAGCCATGACTATTGACTCCAGTCTGAAGTGTCCTCACAGGCTTTTGGATTGCTCACATTGTGTCTGAGTGCTGCTCCAGCTGAATCCTCTCTGACAGGAGAGTTTAGTCTCGGCCGGTATTTTCTGGCTCGGTGAAACCCCCCTGCGAGAACTACATGATGGTACATTTGGCAGTGATGTGTTTACTGTTCTCGCAGGGCTGCTGCTAAACATTATTTTCATTAGTAATATGCAGGATATTTCTAATTAATCTATGAAATGTCACAAAAATAGCCTCAATAGTTTCCCACAACCTGAGCTGACATCTTTTAAATGTTGTGTTTATCTGACCAACATACCAAAACCCACCACAACGTTTGGTTCACCGTCACAGGAGACAAAGAAAACCATAAAATCCTCACATTTGAGAAGCTTTAACCATCAAATATTTGGCGTTTTTGCTTAACCCTCCTGTTGTCCTCGAGCCAAGGAAGGAAGGGAGGAAGAAGGAAGAAAAGGAGGGAGGAGGGAAGGAAAGAAGGATAGGGAGGGAGGAAGGAGGGAAGGAAGGAAGAAAGGAAGGAAGAAAAGGAGGGAGGGAGGAAGGAGTGAAGGAAAGAAGGAAGGGAGGAAGGACAGAGGAAAGAAGGAAGGACGGTAGGAGGGAAGAAAAGGAGGGAGGAAGGGAGGAAAGAAGGAAGAAAAGGAAGGAGGGAAGGAAAGAAGGAAGGAGGGAGGGAGGGAGGGAGGAAGTAAGGAAGGGGGGGTGGAGGGAAGAAGTAAAGAAAGGAGGGAAGGAAAGAAGGACAGAAGGAAGGAAGAAAGGGGGATGGAGGAAGGAAAGAAGGAAGGGAGGAAAGAGAGAAGGAAGGAGGGAGGAAGGACAGATGGAAGGAAGGAAGGAAGGGAGGAAAGAAACAACAGTCAAAACAGACGGGGTCAATTATGTGTCCCCAGTGGCTGATAACATAAAATCAGCCACAGTCAATATAGATAAAAGAACATATAATGTAATAAAAGACATTATGGATAAGAACAAGAGAATATATGCATCTAAATAAATGTATAAATAATTAAACTTAATAAACGGACTATTGGTTGTAGTTCTGCTGTTCTCCGGGAGCCACAAGAATAAAATAATCATGATGTGTGAATACCAATAAAATATTACTGGTGGCACTTAACACAAAATACAGTCGAGCAGATGGGAGTGTCGTTAGTTTTGTGGTTTTTAGGCCATAAAGTTTTAAAACTTTTATGTGATGACCAAAGTTATTAAAATTCATTCTCAGTGGAAATGAATTCGTGACCCAAATTTCATGGCAATCCATTAAAAGAGCTAAAGTGATTAGTTGACTGACAGAAAATTAAGTTTGTACTATTTAAATAGTAAATTTTAAAGGAAAAATGCCCAAAAATGTTCTGGTTTCAGCTTTTTAAATGTTACAAAGCTTTTCTTTGGCAAACATGACAATAAATTAAATATCTGGGTTTTAGGCTGTTGGTCAGACAAAACAAGGCATTTGAAGACATCATCTTTAACCCTCCTGTTGTCCTCGAGTCAAGGAAGGAAGGAAGGGAGGATGGAAGGGACAGGGAAGGAAGGAAGGAAGGAAGAAAGGATGGAGGAAAGAAGGAAGGGAGCAGGGAGGGAGAAAGGAAAAAAGGAAGGAAGGAAGGAAGAAGAAAGGGGGATGGAGGAAGGAAGGAAAGAAGGAACAGTCAAAGCAGAAGGGGTCAATTTGACCCGGGAGGACGACAGGAAGGTTAACTCTGGGAACTTATTTAAAATATATTAGGCCTGAAACTATGATTATTTTCATTATCGTTTATCTGTTGATTCATTTCTTGATTTAATTATTTGTTGTTTGGTCCATTAAATGTCAGAAAATGGAGGAGGATAATTAAGAAGTATTTTGAGAAATGTTTTAAACAAGTAATGCGGCAAATCTTCTGCTTCCAGCTTCTGAAATGTAAATATTTTCAGTTTTTTTGAGTCCTCTATGACAGTAAAGTGAGTATCTTTGGTTGTGGACTGTTGGTTGGGACAAAACAAGACCTCACCCTGGGCTTTGGGAAACAGTGACTGGCGTTTTTCTCCATTTAATGCCGTTTTAAAGACCTAACTACAAATCAGTTAATCAAGGAAACAGTCAATAGATTAATTAATAATGAAAATAATCATTAGTTGCAGCCCTAGATTAATTGTTTGGGAACTACGAACCCATCCATCCATCCACCCATCCAGTAGGTTTTCAGATATTTAAAGGTTCCCTGAGGAGTTTCGGTCTTTGGAGCAGTTTTTAATTAGTGGGTACAATCCAAGAAATACAGTGAAGTGCCAGCAAATGCAGAAAAGACTACAAGCTGATAAACATGGAAGTAAACAGATCACTCTCATCACCTCATGGTGGCGCTATAAGAAAAAGTCAAAGGATCATCAAAGTCAGCAGGATTCTTCGAGCGTTTGTACCAAATTTCACGACAATCCATCCAATAGTTGTTGAGATATATCAAACACAGTGTACACCATAGCTACTAATCATGATGTGTACTTCCATCACTGACCGTCCTATCATCTGTCTCCTTTAGGTGCCGCCTATGGACCCGATGGCGATGAAGCGCTCGCAGCTCTATGGCATGACCAGCAACCCGTACTCCCAGCAGCAGGCGGCGCCGTACCCCGGCCAGCCCTACGGCTCCCCGTCTCCACACAGATACCCGATGGGGATGCCGGGCAGAGGGCAGATGGGGTTGGGAGGGATGCAGTACCCTCAGCAGCAGGTAGGGGGCGATGGCTAGCACAGTTTAAACTCTGCAAGTGACTTCTTTTTTCTTTTAAGTTGAAGACGATTGATTGGAAATGACTTTAATTGTTGCTAGGAGACTTTTATACTTAGATTTATGAATGTGTCCAGATGTGTAGCTCCCAGTGCAGATGTAGTTAATGGTATGGTATCTAATTTATTATAATGTCGGCTGATCGGCTATATCGGATCGGCCGATATTTAGCATTTTATGTAATTTGTGAGATCGGCTGTAATGTCTTAATTCGCCGATCAGATCAATGCTGTCATGTTGAAACTTTTTGCAGATGCTCCCGTTGCATAGATTGCAGATGGCTTGTGTTTTATCTGTCTCATTTACTCTGAAGAAGTTTGTTTGACCCTAACCCTAACCCGACAGTTAGTTAGACTATTAAGTTTGTCGGCGTAGGATTTTGTTTAGAGGGACAAAGATTCTTCACATCTCCAGCTCTATATTAATATGCTGTGTCTCTACTGGAATATCTTCATATGATGTCCAGTTAAAAACTCCTTATTTATCTTCTACTGGTCCTTTATGCAGCCGCTCAGTTCAGCCTCTGTCTGAAACAGGCCGTTTTAGCTCCTGTCTCTTTAAGGCCCCCCTTAGCAACCACGGAACACAGCCCTTAGCAACCACCTTAGCAACCAAAGCTTCTACATAAATTAACTGTAGTAGCAGGATTTCACTTCTTTTTCTCCTTCTTTACTCCAAATCTTCAATTTCTCAAATCACATCCGTACATGTTGGAGCTGAAACGATGTGACGGACAATAAAGTTTTTTGAATCTTGAATCATTAGCTGTCGGATTCAAACAAACATGTGGGTGTTGTGGGCAGACAGATAAAACACAAGCTATTTAACAACCTGTGCAACACTAAAGAACCTCGTAGGGAAGCATCTGCAAAATGTTTCAACACCACAAATGTACCTGGATAGGGAACACGAGGAGGAGAAGCCGAGTTTAAGAAACGGAGCGTGGACAAAGAAGACGTGATCGGATCGGTGATCGGTTCATTTAAACTCACTGATCGTGTAAAGCCTAGTCTTGATATCCCATTTATCTACTGCATCTATCTGCATTGGGAGCTGCAGTGAGCGGACTTCCTTTATCCTTTTCACAGATTTGGTACTTTGGTCCAGCACCTGGTTTTTAGTTTTTGTTCCAGATGTGAGCGTCTACCAAACAACTTCTTCATTGTTTCCAGATGAAATTGATTTCTACAGGTTGTGATGTGTGGCACAGCAAACTAATGAACATCGCACACTTGTATATAGTGTCATGGATTTAAGTATATTGCAGATTATTTTACACAGAGATTGTTTATTGTGTATAGTATTTTATTTACTTTCACCATTAAGAGGTTTATATTGTGTCAGTTTTTGATTTTTTTTCAATTGATCCCTATGGGGATCAATAATGGCATCTGACTTACACAGAACTACTCTCTGGAGACTGCAAATGTGGTCCGTTATTTGCCTTTTAAGCCATTTCTAACCAAGCTAGCATGACCAAACTCTTCATAATTAGGGAGCATGTCAGTCAGTGCAGCGATGTGACTCATTGATGTGTTTTTAATAGTTTTTGGCCAATAACAAAGGGTCTAAAGCACAGAGGAATAAGATGTATCAGGCTTTGGATAAACACATAATATTTATTAAGTTCATTCTTGGTTTGAATCCAGACATGCGTTAAGAAAAACAGAAAATCAGCAGAGTAGCTTGAGCTGGACAGAGAGAGCTGCTGTGTGTTCAGAGTCCTTTTGAAAACAAAGATAGTCGTGATAATGCAGATAACTGGCGGTGTGTAGTTATAACTCTACACTAGCACATCTTTGCTGTTGCAGCTGTTAAATGCTGAGTTGTTTTCTCCCGTCTGAGATCTGCTGAGAGTCGTCACCTCCTTGTCATGTTTGTACAGTCTGACTTCTTACACGTCTTGTCTGTTGTTTCTGCGATGACACAGTTGAAATAGTTTTTTGTTTTTGACCTCAGTGTTTCCTGCCACAAGTGAAGGCTGGTATGAATGTCAAGAGTTTCAGCTGCTGATTCATCTTGCAGCGTCACCACGGGACAACACAGCCATTGATGGTGACAGACCACATGGCTGCCGCAGAGCGAGCCAGGCCGGGCCGGGTCAGGCTATTCCCGGTGCAGACTGGGCTGAGGCTATTTTTAGACTCCAGACCGCTGGTTTGAGTCTCATGCTGAAATCTCTTAAGTTCATCAGTGTTTACTGGCAACCACTGCTGGAAGATGTGTTCAGATCCTTCACCGAAGTACCGATACAGCAACTTAAAAATACTACGTTACAAGTTAAAGTGCTGCATTAAAAATCCTCTTTAGTAAGTATTATGAGTGATGTAGTATGCAGTATTACAGTAAAAGTACTGCAGTATTATGAGTGATGTAATATGCAGTATTACAGTAAAAGTACTGCAGTATTATGAGTGATGTAGTATGCAGTATTACAGTAAAAGTACTGCAGTATTATGAGTGATGTAGTATGCAGTATTACAGTAAAAGTACTGCAGTATTATGAGTGATGTAATATGCAGTATTACAGTAAAAGTACTGCAGTATTATAGTGATGTAGTATGCAGTATTACAGTAAAAGTACTGCAGTATTATGAGTGGTGTAGTATGCAGTATTACAGTAAAAGTACTGCAGTATTATGAGTGATGTAGTATGCAGTATTACAGTAAAAGTACTGCAGTATTATGAGTGGTGTAGTATGCAGTATTACAGTAAAGTACTGCAGTATTATGAGTGATGTAGTATGTAGTATTACAGCAAAAGTACTGCAGTATTACAGTAAAGTACTGCAGTATTATGAGTGATGTAGTATGCAGTATTACAGTAAAAGTAGTAAAATGCATAATTTCAGACTAGCTGATTTCACGTGATAAATTTAGTATAAAAAATAATTTTTCAATCAGGAGTAAGTGTTTGAAAATAGAATATTAAGAGTATTACCTAGATTTAATATAGTCGGACTCATGACTTTTTAAAAAGAATGAAATTAAAACTGCAACAATTAGTTGAGCGATAGAAAAGAAAAAAATTAGTTTGCAACTCATTTCACGCTTCAGTTTTATTTTGGCGGGGTTTTCTCTTGATTCTTAACTTGTTCCTGTTCATTAGCATTTTATAAATCTGTGCTGTAATTTTAAATTCTTCTGATTAAAAGAATATAATAAATAAATAAACGGTGTTAAAGAAGTGTGTCACCTCGTAAACACTGTAAAAACTCTCTGGGTTAATTCCAGCCGTTCCTCGTCTCTATTTTCTTTCTAGTACTTGTTAAACTACAAAAACAAATAATATTCAGACTTGAGGAAAGCTGACAGGTTTCAGGTGAATCCTCCGCAGACACCTCCTCCTCCTCTTCCTCCTCTTCCTGTCTCTGCTGTAGTTTCTGTTCTCCGCTCATAGATTACACAGATCCCCCCCCCCCCCCCCCCCCTTCCTTCGCCCCCTGGAGCTGAACCACCTGCGATCGTCTGATGTTGTCTCTCAGATTCCTCCAAACAGAGATTGTCATCACGGAGTAACGGCGCCGTTATTACATCATTACGAGCTGACAGCTTTGTTTCGTTCAGCCCGAGGGAACTGGTGTCAGTTTGTCATCTCTCCGCTCGTTTTTTTCCCCCCAGCAGACTGAGGCAGATGAAGACAGCCACAGAGGCAAAGGGAGAGGAAATGTAATGACTTTTATCTGAGCGAGGGGCCCCAGATGGCCCCGGGACCGCTTCTTCATTAACTCTCTGATTCCAGATGAAATTGGATGTCGACCGGTCGGCTTCCCGCTCCGCAGGTCAGATTGATTCAGGTTTCAGGAGGTTTTCTTTCCTGTTAGAGAACATTTAGAAACTCTGACACAAACCTTCCTCTGAATCCTTTACTTTACTTTTAAAGGAGCAGGCTCACATTTTATTTATTTATTTTTTAAAAGGAAAATCCATCTTCGCTCCTTTTTTTAAGTATCCAGCTTAATTAACTCATTTATTTCCCAACAGAAATATGAGGAAACAGCTCTCATCACGCTCTTTATTGGGAACACCTGTGCAATCACAGCTCTGCCATATATTCTAATTTTTATTTTTTACATGTCTAGAAAGGTGATCATTTTTACTTAATGTTAATTATTGCGGTCGTAGTAGGTGGTGGTTTACTGGAAGAGGGTTTAAAAATATATCATATGTCTGAATTTTGTTCCTGGAGTATCGTGGAATAGTGTGAGGCTTATAATAATAATACTAGTAATAATAATATTATTAGTATAGCACCTTTCACACAGCTGAAAGTACTTTACAATAAAATAAATTCCATACACCAAGAGCTTCACATTAACCCTTACACTACATACTGTTCAGGGTTTGACCCATTTTTACATTTGACAGCTGTTAAAACACCACATACACATTTTAGCTGCACCTTTCCTAATGTGACTCACAATATACAAAAATGGACATAAAATGCATCTTTTATTTACATTTAAGCAGCTGATACATATTTTTATATATGCAAATTAACAAAAAATGTGTATTTATTTTTAAAAAAAAATCAAAAATCAGCATTCAAACATGTTATTTTCTTTAAATTCTATAAAATATTAATCTGGACCATAAAATAGTGATTGATAATGGCTTTTTTTTTTCTCCATAAGATTAATCAAACGTGTGTTAATGACAGATGGGGGATTTTTGAATGTGAATTGGTGTAGAGGCCAATTATGACTCAGAATATGAACAGTATGTAAAAAGGGTTTAAAGTGCTTAAAAGGAGCTTAAAGCAAAAAGGAAAAAGAAATATGAATGTAAAACAAGATATAAAATACTACAAAATAAAAGTACTCCATAAATGCAATATGTAAAATGAAGTAAAACCCATCTGACAGAGACAGACGGAGAACATGCTGAACTCTCAGGGGGTGGGGGGGTGGGGGGGGGGGTCCGAGCTTTTCAGTAAATTAAATACAGTATATAGGTCAATTTTGAGAAATACAGCCGAGAGTTCAGCAGAGTGGAAACATTCAGAGAGAATATTCTCCTCTAAATCTGTTTCTAATTAGAGCCTCGATGATCATCATGATGTCAGCTGACTGATACTATCGGCCAATATCATCAACACCTTTTTATTAACCCTCCTGTCGTCCTCCCGGGTCAAATTGACCCCGTCTCTTTTGCTGTTCCTTCTTTCTTTCCTTCCTTCTCCCCTTCCTCTTTAATTTTTCCTTCGTTCTTCCCCTCCTTCCCTCTTTCTTTGCTCCCTCCCTCCTTCCTCCTTTCCTTTCTTCCTTCCTTTTTTCCTCCTTACTCACTTCCTTCCTTCCTTCCTTCCTTCCTCCTTCCTTTCTTCCTCTCTTCCTCCCTCCCTCCTTCTTCCTTTCCTTCCTTCCTTTCTTCCTTCCTTTTTTCCTCCTTACTCATTTCCTTCCTTCTTCCCTCCCTCCTTTTTCCCTTCCTTCCTCTCTTCCTCCCTCCCTCCTTACTCCTTTCCTTCCTTGCTTCCTTCCTCTTTTCCTCCTTACTCATTTCCTTCCTTCCTCCCTCCCTCCTTCCTTCCTTCCTTCCTTCATTCCTCTCTTCCTCCGTCCCTCCTTACTCATTTCCTTCCTTCCTTTTTTCCTCCTTACTCATTTCCTTCCTTCCTCATCCCTTCCTCCTGTCTATCCTTGAACTGAGGACAACAGGAGGGTTAATATGTATCTATTAAAGTTTATTACACCATGATCGCCTTGGGTTTAATTCAATGAACGGTCGTCTTTATGCTGCAGCTTTATGTTTGATTCTGCATAAAACAACATCATCAAAAGCAGGTTGTTCACAGTTCAAGCTAGTATTGATTCTGTTTTGAACATTTTTTTTCTTGGTGAAATTGATTTGATGTCTGGAGTGGAGCAAAGAGCTTTGTAGTTAAGTGTTACCTGCTGGCTGTTCACAGTTATTTTCATTTTAAAACGGCAAGCAAACACAATAATGTTACAGACAGAGCTGAAGAAGACCAGTGAGGAAGAATGTGTTTGACTCAGGGAGTTTGTCATTATGCCTGTAAGTTACTCGATAGCTACAGTTAATATAATATAGAAACTGATGTGTAGAGCCCAGGTGGTGAGCTCCGGTCCTCTGAAATGAAGCCAACGCGGAAGTAACTTAGAACTGCATTCTATCAAAAGGCCACCAGGGGGCGACCGTCTCTATATAAGTCAATGGAGAATTCACCAACTTCTCACTTGATTTCTAACCTCAGTAAAAGTTTTCAAAATGTGTTTATGGTCTCAATCGCTAGTTTAAAGCCTTCTTCAATGCAGTATGATGTTCATTTGGGACATTTTGGCCTCCCTGATTTTATATGTGACGATAAAGCAGGGTATGCATTAGGGCGTGGCTACGTCCTGATCGACAGGTTGATTGCCCAATGTCCTCGAGATCCAGCCCTCGCAACCATAGCAACCTCCCCGCTCCGCCCATGGCCCCGCTTCATGCCCATATAAGTAGAATCCGTGTTTTTATTTTTCCCAGCATGCACCTGAAATTTTCAAGATAGCGCTGCCTAGATTCGAAACTATTGGAGCAGCAGCCCACAAACCGACGGGTGACGTCACGGATGTTACATCCATTTCTTTTATACAGTCTATGGTAGAGCCTGGTTTTCAGCCGTTTTTCTGTGTCTGTTTGAGAAGGTAAAAAGCTCCTTTTTGTTGTAGCTAAATGCTGATGAAGGTTCATGGTGATAATCACAGTAATAGTGTTGTGATGAAAATGGTTGGTTGTATTGATACCGAATGTTACATCACAATATTTTGTCAAAAAAAGGTATATTGGCACATCTCTAGTAGACTCTGAAGGGTTTTTACACCTTATAAAACTCAGAAAGCCATTTAAAACCATCAGTTATTCATTAATCGACATCAGGAAAATAAAGACACAAGAGCTGTTGTGGTGAAGGAATTTCCCCTGCAGTCATTTAGAGCAGCTCAACAGTGAGGTATGCATTCATTAGTCAGTGTTGGTACCTTTTTCAGTTTTGTTTTATGGTGAACATTGAGGTATATTGGTCCAATTGTTGTGGCAGGAAACGCCTTAAACCTTAGTTTTCTGAATGGAGTCTGGCTGGAAGCTCTCTTGGTTGTATAATTGGTGGAAAACTACTTTACCTCACAGGTTAAATGGCAGCCTGCTCAGCCCCACAGTGACCTGGGAGGTTTGTTTTTTAACCTCTGATGAACCTGGATGCAACCTGCAGGTGGAGATGCCAAACATATAATAGTGTAAAACAAGAAGGACCTAACCTCCATGAACAGAAAGACAGCAACAGCCCTAAAAACTTAAAAAAAAACTCAAATTTGCACCGAAATCTCAAAAGTTGTCACACTGGAGATCCGTGATGTTCATTCCTCTCTGTCTTCTCGTCTCCTCAGATGGGTTCTCAGTACGCTCAGCAGCAGAACGTGGGTGGCTACGGTCAGCCGGGTCAGCCGCCATATTTCAGCCCCCCACAGCAGCAGCCCGCCGCCCCCAGCCAGCCACCGTACATGCAGCCTCGTCCACTGCCGCAGCAGGTACGACCGAACTCACAAACTTCTCTTTTTAGCTGTTTTCTCAACTCTTAAATGTAACACTTCCTGCAGATGTTTCACAATAAAAGCCTTAGAAGGAAGGTAGGATAGTGTCTGCTGAACTGTAGAAGGCTTTTAATGTGAAAGAGATCAAATTTTAAAGGAACAAACTGAAGCAGGTGAGAAAACATAAATAAATAATAATAATAATAATGATAAAGGACGCTGATGGAGAGATTCTGATATTTAATAATTCAAAAAGGAGGTACGACCGAACTCACAAACTTCTCTTTTTAACTGTTTTATCAGCTCTTAAACTTAACACTTCCTGCAGATGTTTCACAATAAAAGCCTTAAGAGGAAGGTAGGATAGTGTCTGCTGAACTGTGGAAGGCTTTTAATGTGAAAGAGATGGAGAAAGCTTTAATGATGATAATTAAGAATGAACTGAAGCAGGTGAGAAAACATTTAAAAAAATAATAATAATAATAACAATTGAATTAAAAAAGGAGGTACGACTGAACTCTCAAACGTCTTTTTAACTGTTTTCTTAACCCTTGAACTTAACACTTCCTGCAGATGTTTCACAATAAAAGCCTTACACAGTGAAAGGATTGTGCTAGCTGAACTGTGGAAGGATTTTAATGTGAAAGAGATGAGAAAACAGAGAAAGCAGGTGAGAAAACATAAAAGAATATAGTCAGATATAAATAAAAACCACTATTACTGAGATTTTGATATTTAACAATTCAAATCTGAGGACGGTGATATAATCAGGCTCCAGCAGATGTTTATCTTATTTGTCAGTGTCCTCTATCTCTGATCACAGCTCTTGATATTTATCTGCCTTTGTCCTCTATCTCCGAGTTCCTGCCATGATCTGAACCAGGCTGAAATAAAAGCGTAAAAGTGTTTTTGTCAGAAGGAGAAGCGGCTCAGTCGAGGCCTCCGGAGAGTTGAAAGTTTCTGCTGGCGAAGCCGTCAGCGTCGTAAAAACCCACAGAGACTTCAACAAGGTCGAGAGCTGCCTGACTGCACCGTGAAAAAAAAAAAGAAACCAATTTTATTCCTAAAACAAGCAACAGTCTGCCAGTAGTTTCAAATGATTTCACATCCAAAACCTCAAATTTCAAATGTTGTTAATAAACTGAAAACTGAGACAGAAAAAGGCGAGAATCACTCAACACAGAAGTGATTCTCGATGAAAACTATCTCTTAATTCAATAAATAGAAAAAGGAAGCAACACATTTAGTCTGTTCTTCCTCTAGCCTCTAGCCTCTAGCCTCTGTCTGTACTCTGAACTTCAGCATGAAACCTCACATCGAGTCACAGTTAGTCGTTTAATGACCAACATCATCGCTGCTGCTTCAGTGTTTGTAGTAGAAACACGAGCTGGTGTGAGAGTGTGTGTGATGGCATCAAAAAGGTTTTAAATGTCAAAAATATGATGATTCAAGCTTCTTTAATGTGAGAATATGCTGCTTTTCTTCTTCTTAAATTATATTTAATTGAATGTTTTTGTGTTATGGACTGTATGTCGGACTAAATAAGATTTTATTAGAAGATTTAATTTGATTTTATTCTGGTTTATTTAATAGAGACAGATACATAGACAGGTCTGATGCAAGTATCGCAGTGTTTATAGCAAAAATAAGAGATTAAAAAAAGGAGGTAAACCAAAAACAGCCATGTAGTAAATCCACTACAATACAGCACAGGATATAGAGAGAATATAAGCAAAGTAAAATGTGGTATACTGTTTAATAAAATACACATAAAGCCAGACATGAGTGCAGGTTGTCTGTGAATTAATCAGGATTTGGTGAGTCCTTAAAATGGGTGAAGTATGCAGCAATTTTCAAGTGTGATGGCATCAGAAGTGTTTTTAAATGTCAAAAATATGATGATTCAAGCTCCTTTTTTAATGTCAGAATTTGCTTTATTTCATAATTATTAATAAATAAGGGACAGATACAATATACATAGAGAGGCTGAAACATGGCTGGTGCAAGTATCGCAGTGTTTATAGCAAAAATAAGAGATTAAAAAAAGGATGTAAACCAAAAACAGCCATGTAGTAAATACAGTACAATACAGCACAGGATATAGAGAATATAAGCAAAATAAAATATGGTATACTGTTTAATAAAATACACATAAAGTCAAGTCAAGTTTTATTTATAAAGCACATTTAAAAACAACCTCAGTTTGAACCAAAGTGCTGCACAGTTATTAAAATACAATATAATCACACACAAACATAATAACTAGGGCTGTCAAACGATTAATTCTTTAAATCGAGATTAATCGCAGAATTTCCATAGTTAATCGTGATTAATCGCATTTTGAATTGCATGTTTAAAATCCTGTTACTTTACATTTCAAGGCAGTTTTAAGCCCATAATGTAAAGCATTTCTTACCAGAGTGTCTTAACTGGGAATCGATCACGGCTCTGCTGCGACTCCCACACTCCAAAATGGTCCTTTGGTGGAGCTGAGGCTGGCTTGGCTGCACCTGGGTGTTTAGCGTGGAGGTGCTAACTCAAACTCCACGTACTCCGGTGGTAGTTAAACTCCGTTTGACACAGGTTGCATTTTACTTTTGACTTGTCAACTGAAGCGTCTGGAAGTGTTTTAAAGTTAAACAAGCCGTTCAAAAGTCCAGTAGCTCTCTTACTTTCCATCAGCGCGGTAGGTTTACTGCAGGAGGCCACTTCAAAGCATAGCGCTACAACTAGAGGAGCCGTCTACGAGTGAGTAGAAGGGACAAAAAGGCTTGCAACATTAAAATGCGATTTTAAAAAATGAACGCGTTATGGATTGCATTAATCGAATCGCGATTTAACGCGTTAACGCTGACAGCCCTAATAATAATAAATTAAAACAATAAAGGAATAGTAAGAGCTCAGTTTAAAAACTAAAATTAGAAGAAAAACAAATAAAAAAGAGTAAAAATAAAAAATTAAGAAGCCGAGGGTTCTCGCCTAGCTGGGACTGAACGCCAAGGAAAAAGATAAAAAGCTAGAAATGAGTTCAGGTTGTCTGTAAATTAACCAGGATTTGGTGAATCTCTTTAAAAAATGGTGAAGTATGCAGCATGAAGGGTTTAAATGGTCTTAAGATATCTAAAGATGTGACATTGTGCTCCAGGAACAAACCATTAATTAATTAATAATGAGCAGATTGATGTTATTTTAAAAAAATCTAATTTATTGCCTCAAAGAAGCAGGATTATGCTTTTCATGTGCATATATAAACATAAAGTATTTAAATTATTCAGATATTGTTTTAACTTTTAAATAAATGTATTATGTTGGATAGATAAGTAGCAGCTTAAAAAATGGCAAAAAGGACTTTAAACACAACACATATCATTCAAAGTGGTTTTACAGCACTGTGAGAAAAAAATATGAAGCACTTTAAAAAGAGAAATTACAAAGAGGAAGAAGATAAGGGATGTAAATTAGACAAATATGAACACAAGCAAAGCAAGATTTGCATTCATGATGAAGGCGGGATGATTAAAAAAAAAAAACAACTTCAAAAAAAGAGGTGAGAATGAGGAAAATAAAATAATTAATGTATCTGATGATGAGTAAAGAAACGGTGTCAGAGGTTGAGTGTGTTGCAGCTGCAGTGAGGTGTCGATGAAGGGGGAAGTCCTGACCTTTTAGCTGCTATTTTATCTTCTTCATCGGCCACAAGAGTCCTGCAGCAGAGACGATAACATGAAGAGGAAGTGAGAAAAACACTGATGAGAGCTGATGTGAAGCAGCATCAAGTAGTTTGATTCACATTTGCAGTTATTGACAGTTTGATCTGGACCCGAACACACGAAGCTCTCTCTGACTGTTTAACGTCTTTAACACCTTTTTACACCACCGTATCTCGGCTTAATGAAGCTTTATAGAGAGTTTCAGCTCGTTGTTTAGATGTTCGGCTGCAACTTTACTGTTTTAGTTCACTCTCAGCGCTCTGAAAGATGAATTTTCACAATAAAAGCTGCAAAAAAAGTCATTGTTCACTACCTGCTCAGCACCAAACGGCAAACAGAGACAGTTAGCTGTAGGCTAGCTGGTGAACATAGTGGAGCATTTAGCAGCTAAAGAGCTCCAGATATTTACCTCAGGAAGTTGCAGAGAGTAAAAAGAGAGATAAAAGAGAGTGAATATTAAACTTAAACATCAGTGTTGTGTTCATCTTTTATTTCTGATAATAAAAACTAGTGGACAAAAAAAGTTATCGCAGTTTTAAACTCACAATTTTAAATCAGGCAGACATAAAAATGGGTTGTATTTCTTGTGTGTGTGGATCAACTTTTTATGTTTTATCTTGCCTATGTAAAGCACTTTATGACTTATGTCTGTAAAAAGAGCTTTATGAGTACATTTTTACTTTTTTAATATTAACATTATATAGAGCTGAACTCATGACATCACTTCCTGTCTAGCTTCAAAAAAAGTTATTGCATTTTTAAACTCAGTTTTAAATCGGACAGACATAAAAATGGGTTTACTTAGTCATGAGTTCTGGGACCAAAGATATATTAATAACAGTGTTTGTTGAAAGCATCATAAACCAAGAATGGCATCATAGAAAAATATACTATATTATAAATATTGTATTTCTTGTGTGTGTGTGGATCAACTTTTTATGTTTTATTTTTTTTGCCTATGTAAAGCATTTTATGACTTATGTCTATGAAAAGAGCTTTATGAGTACATTTTTACTTTTTTAATATTAACATCATATAGAGGTAAACTCATGACATCACTTCCTGTCTAGCTTCTGTACATCAACATGCGTCTCTCATTCAGAGTTTCTCTCATTTGTGTTTCTGTAAACATTTAATTAAGACAGCAGCTGCTATCAGAAATATTAAAGTATATTTTTGGGGTTTTTTTTGTTCTTAATGTAGACAGTAGAGAGAGAGAGAGACAGGAAATGGGAGGCAGAAAGGGGGGAATGACATGCAGGATAGGACCGCTCGGTAACCATTGTTGTACGAACTAAACAAACTACAGCTCTCATTAAAACAACTACAAGCATGACAACGCTGGTATTCATGTTAGTTTTGCCCATATCCATAAAACTCTAAAACACTTTCTTCCAAAGTCACTGTTGATGTTTGTAGTAATCTGTAAACATGTCTAAACTCACCATGACTCGTCTCCGCTGTCAAACTGTGACATTTAGCCTGAAATCATCATCTTGGACTGATGGGAAATGATGTCCATTAAAGGCTGAAAACATAAATATTACATTATATGTTTAGATAACTCTTGCCTTATCTGAGCATGTGAATCGAGCCATACGACGAACCTTTGAGAGAGTTTCTGTTCCAAGGCTGAATTATCAGAGTTTCACATGTTAACGAGTTTTTAATGATGTTTTCTTACTTCTGGAGCAGAATCTGGAAGTCCTGGTTTGACTTCAGCTCTTTTAGATTTGGTTCCAGTTAAATTTAAAAAAAACCGTCTGCCTCGCTGCAGGAAGTGCCACAGGAGGCGTACGGGGGGCGTGGCCAGTCCGCTGCAATGACTCCTGGGAAACCAAACCACGAGGAGATGAGTCTGAGCCAGCAGGAGAGACCGTCCAGTCTGCCGGTGAGTCTGAGAGAAATCAGACAGACTTTAAACCAGAAGCTGAGTTTTAGTTTTTTGCATTTATGAGTGAATTTAAGTTGAATTTAATTTGTTTTCAGAAGATATTTTTAAAAATCATCAATGCTGGATTTAGCGCATGCAAAACTAGAGCTGCCAATATTAGTTGATTAAATGAGTCGACAGAAAAGTAGCTGGCAATTATTTTGACACTCCTGGTTGATGTAACGATCCTTCAGCTTTTATTTTGACACCCTGTCCGTCATTTTGGCGTACAACTAAGAATACTACAACACCCATGAGCCTCTGTCACCGCCGTTGCTATGAAGAAGAAGCCAATCAGAGCGTAATGAACTCAAACAGCTCGATTGCTGAAGTTGTAAACAAAATGTGTCACCATGGTAACTGAATTCACTCAAAAATGACAAAAAAAATGTTCCTTCACTCATCTCTGCAGCAGATCACATGACTGAGTTTGAAGCTTTGTGGTTGGATTTTACTGCAAAAGTGCACCATGGGAGTTGTAGTTGAATTCTACCTCCAAAGTTTTTATGTTCAGTCCAGGCGGGGAGTTTTGGTCCTCTGAAATGAAGCCAACGCGGAAGTAACTTAGAGCTGCATTCTATCAAAAGGCCACCAGGGGGCGACCGTCTCTATACAAGTCAATGGAGAATTCACCAACTTCTCACTTGATTTCTAACCTCAGTAAACGTTTTCAAAATGTGTTTATGGTCTCAATCGCTAGTTTAAAGCCTTCTTCAATGCAGTATGATGTTCATTTGGGACATTTTGGCCTCCCTGATTTTATATTTGACGATAAAGCAGGGTATGCATTAGGGCGTGGCTACGTCCTGATTGACAGGTTGATTGCCCAATGTCCTCGAGATCCAACCCTCGCAGCCATAGCAACCTCCCCGCTCCGCCCATGGCCCCGCCTCATGCCCATATAAGTAGAATCCGTGTTTTTATTTTTCCCAGCATGCACCTGAAATGTTCAAGATGGCGCTGCCCAGATTCGAAACTATTGGCTTCCGAGCAGCAGTCCACAAACCAATGGGTGACGTCACGGATGTTACGTCCATTTCTTTTATACAGTCTTTGGTTCAGTCTCGTAGCTTCGACTTTTTAATAAAGAGACAGATGTTGGTAGCAGGAGAGTTTCATTTTGATCCAAACTGTAGCAGAAAGAGAAAACTGAGTAACTAT